>NC_057345.1:84925714-85228571 GCF_016509475.1 Prionailurus bengalensis | reverse complement strand
GTTAATGTTAGCCATTCTGACAGGTGTAAGGTGGTATCTCATGGTGGTTTTGATTTGTATTTCCCTGATGATGAGTGATGTTGAGCATTTTTTTCATGTCGGTTGACCATCTGGATATCTCCTTTGGAGAAGTGTCTATTCATGTCTTTTGCCCATTTTTTCACTGGATTGTTTGTTTTTTGGGTGTTTGGGTTTGATAAGTTCTTTTTACATTTTGGATACTAACCCTTTATCTGATATGTCATTTGCAAATATCTTCTCCCATTCTTTCAGTTGCCTTTCAGTTTTGCTAATTGTTTCCTTTGCTGTGCAGAAGCTTTTTATTTTGATGAAGTCCAAGTAGTTCATTTTTGCTTTTGTTTCCCTTGCGTCCAGAGACGTATTGAGTAAGAAGTTGCTGTGGCCAAGATCAGAGAGGTTTTTGCCTGCTTTCTCCTCAAGGATTTTGATGGCTTCCTGTCTTACATTGAAGTCTTTCATCCACTTTGAGTTTATTTTTGTGTATGGTGTAAGAAAATGGTCCAGGTTCATTCTTCTGCATGCCGCTGTTCAATTTTACCAGCACCACTTGCTGAAGAGACCGTCTTTATTCCATTGGATGTTCTTTCCTGCTTTGTCCAAGATTAGTTGGCCATACGTTTGTGGGTCCATTTCTGGGTTCTCTGTTCTGTTCCATTGATCTGAGTGTCTGTTTTTGTGCCAAAAGTTAAGTTATTTATTTTGAGAGAGACAGAGACAGTGAGATTGGGGAAAGGCAGAGAGAGAAGGAGAGAGAAAGTGAGAGGGGAGAAAGAGAGAGAATCCCAAGTAGGCTCCGCGCCATCAGCATAGAGCCCAGCCTGTGGTTAGAACCCATGAAACTGTGAGATTATGACCCAAGCTGTAATCACAAGTCAGATGCTTAACTTACTGAGCCACCCATGTGATGGTTGCTTGCTTTAAATCTTGGTTTACATAGTTAGTATATGGCCTGAAATATATCAGGAAAATGAATCAAATGCAACAGAATAATCTTAAATAGATTATCGGTTAGTTGCCAGGCAACATCAATAACTGTTTCCAGTTCCTAAGTAGACAACGTCTCCTTTGCTACTTGGTCGTTAATTGTATAGCAAATACTTTTATTGGTACAGGGGAAAAAAGACATTTGAAAAGTGAACTGTGGTATTGTAAATGATCACGTATACTTCTTTACTATAGTTTCTAGAATAGTAATTCTAAGTGTTTACTTAGCAATTTGGGGACTCAACCCCCATTTTATGTTTACAAACTTTTAAATTAATAGGTAGGGATTCTCTCAGTGCTATTTTATCTATGAAAATATTACATTTTATGACTACTGTAATATCTTTTTTGGGCAATCTTATTTGTTTCAAAGCTTGGTGTTCTCATTCACTTGACAGCTTCAGGGTTCTCCAAACCCCATTGAGATTCTCTCAAACTCTATTTCTACATGGGAAATTCCTTTTAAACATATAAACTAATCTTAAACTCAGTGTTTTTAAAATAAACTTGTGATCTTCTTCCTTCCTCCCAAGCCTCTTCAAACAAATAAACATTTATAGAGATTGCTGGTTGTCGCATGTGGCTGATTTCTAGTCAATGAGGTATGTACAGAGGTTATGGGCACCCCTTCCCAGTCTGGCCAATACCATCTTCCAGGCCCACAGCAAACCAACAAACCATCACCCCACCACCACTGTCACCATCATCACCACCACCACCACAACCACCACCACCACTACCACCACCACCACCACCACTGTCACCATCACCACCACCACCACCACAACCACTACTGTCACTGTTATCACCACCACCACCACTGTCACCGTCATCACCACCACCACCACCACCACCACCACCACAACCACCACCACCACCACTATCACCATCATCACCACCACCACAACCACACCACTACAACCACCACTATACCATCATCACCACCACCACCACAACCACCACCACTGTCACCATCACCACCACCACCACCACCACCACCACTGTCACCATCATCACCACCACCACAACCACCACCACCACTACCACCACCACCACCACCACTGTCACCATCACCACCACCACCACCACAACCACTACTGTCACTGTTATCACCACCACCACCACTGTCACCGTCATCACCACCACCACAACCACCACCACCACAACCACCACTGTCACCGTCACCACCACCACCACCACCACCACCACCACCACCATGTCACTGTCACCACCACCACCACCACCACCACCACAACCACCACCACCACTACCACCACCACCACTACCACCACCACCACCACCACTGTCACCATCACCACCACCACCACCACAACCACTACTGTCACTGTTATCACCACCACCACTGTCACCGTCATCACCACCACCACAACCACCACCACCACAACCACCACTGTCACCGTCACCACCACCACCACCACCACCACCACCACCACCATGTCACTGTCACCACCACCACCACCACCACCACCACCACCACCACCAAAACAGGTAGAAGCCCCTCCTTGCTAGTTTCCACTTGGCTGGAGATGCCAAACTTGGAAATCATACCGTTGAACATGGCAAAGCTTTTATAGACCTCAGTTCTTAAGTGGCTATGGCAATAGAGCCCTGTCACTATCCTGGACTATTCTGACAGCAAGAAATAAACTTATTCCATATTGAATCATTGGTTGATGTTATTATTACCCTAGCCTACTGTAATGTAGAAACTTCAATTTGCTCATCTAGGAAATGGGAATAATAACTATTTTGAGAACTGAATGAGATAATATAAACAAAGCATTTGTTTTAATGCATGATTCATAAAAGATACCTGATAAATTTAATTTCTATACTTCCTTCCATCTTCCCTTAGATATAAGGAATGCAGTCCTTTTTCTCACTTCTTAAACCTCTGATTCTTCTACCATTTTTTTTTTTCTGCTCTATACTTGGTGAAGAATAGTGGTTATGTGACTCAACCTGTTAATTTCCTGTTGCCAAATCTATACATAGTCACGGATCCAAATCCCCATTTCATCCTTTCCTCCTATCCCAACTCCACTCCTTAAGCTATTTAATATTAACCAGTATTTATGAAGTGATTAGTATATTCCAGGTAATATGTGAAGCTCTGTATGGGTTATGTCATTAGAGCTCATGAAGTCAGCACTATTTTATATCCCCATATTGCAGATGAAAGAATTGGGATCAGAAAAATCAAGCAGTTTGCTCACAAAGCAAGTGTGATTGAACCACCATGTACCTTTAAAGTCCCTCATTCTATTTTCACTTTCTACTTGTATTTAAACATGCTCAAATGTCTACAATCTCAAGGAAAACTATTCCCTGAAGCTTACTGCTCCATTCTTCACGATCTTCATTTGCTGTTTCTACCTCCTCACCTCCACTCTCCAAGCACCCAGCTTGTGTCCTCACTACTCAAATAAATTGCCTCCTCTTTTCGAGTAATACATCCAGTGGAACCTGCCTAGTTCTTAAATCACTTACCCTTTCTGAAATATTTAGTTCTGTTGACTACTCTCTTCTCTTTTTCCTTCTTTCCAAGCTCCCTGTTTTAGTGTCCTTTTCATTCCACCCTACTTGTCTTTCTCAGTCTCATTTTGGGTATTCTTTTACCTCTTTAAATGTTGGTGCTCCTTGGGGTTCTAGCCCCCAATTCCATTTTTTTAACTCTAAATATTCTGCTGATATCATTCACTCCTATTATAAACTATATGCCACTCATGCCCATGTCTTTTATCCACATGAATATGAACATTGGTCTTCAATTCTGTAACCATTTAAGCAATTTCTATGTGACATTCTCAATTTAAATGCTGCACAAGCACCTCGAACTCATTTCTAACAGATTTCATAATCTCTCTCCAAATATCTTTCCCTGTAACATTTCTCCCTCTGAACTTCCCCATCTCAGCAATTTGTCCATTTGTCCAAGTTGGAAACTGCACATCATTTGAGGCTCTACTCCTTCATCATTCCTCACACCCCAATCAATTTCTAAGTCTTTTTAAAAATTTTTATTTATTTAAATTCAAGTTAGTTAACAACAGTGTAGTATTCGTTTCAGGAGCAGACCCAGTGATTCATTGGAATACTCAGTGCTTATCCCAACAAGTGTCTTCCTTAATGTTCATCACCTATTTAGCCCAGCTCCCCACCCCCCCTCCCCCTCCAGCAACCCTCAGTTCTCTGTAGTTAAGAGTCTTTTATGATTTGCCTCCCTCTCTGTTTTGATTTTCTTTTTCCTTCCCTTACCCTATGTTCATCTGTTTATTTTTTTCTTAAATTTCACATGTGAGTGAAACCGTATGATATTTGTCTTTCTCTGACTTATTTTGTTTAGCATAATACACTCTAGTCTTGTTAATTAACAAGACATTCTATTTCTAAAATGTAACTCAACTTGAAATGATTTTTTCACTCCCCATTTCCTACCATTTGTCATGATCCATGTCTCCGGAACATTGAATGCTGAAACTACATTGTTTGCCATTCTCAGAAAACAGTGGGCCCTTTCATACTTTGAAAAAGCTTACTTATCTTTTTCTTCCTTTTATGCTTGGAAAAATATTTCAATAGTAAGCTATATTGTCACTGCTGTTGTGAACCTTGTGAAGTTTTCCTTGAGGCAGAGTTGGCTGCTCCCCTCCCCTGCTTCCTGTGCTACCATAGAACTTTGCACCCATCTCCTTTCTAAACATTTATCAGAAAGTTTGCAATTATTTGAGTATTTATCTCTCCTGCAGATTGTGAGAGACTTGAATTAAGAGAGCTTATCTCTGTTACAGTGAATCAGACACTTCCTAATTTGAAAACACTTTGCTAAAGGACCAGTTCACTGAATGACCATTTGCCAAATGCTTGGATTCATCAGATTTATCAATTTATTCCAAACAGTCTTAAGAGTTAAAGCTCTGTGGATGTTTAAGTGTGTTTCCCAATGATGAAATAAGATTTTATGGATACTAACTTTTTAAGGTTGATGTATCACCTGGGAACTTGGCAGAATGGTAAGAATAGCAAAAACAGTATCAGTATTTATTTAAAAATTTTTTTTCAAAGGAAAAGCTATTTTCCAACCTCCCCCCACCCCGCCATTTTATATGTAATGGGTTCACTTGTCTACCTCTGAAATATTTTCAGTTATCTTTGAATGTCATTTTCTATTTTGGTGAATTTTAAGCATTTTTCTAATTCTTTTGCCAATTCCTCAAATGGCATCCAGCTTTCCTTTTATATATCTAGCATTTAAAGTTTAAGATTAAATTAAACTTTAACGAAGATTAAACTTTAAATTTAACTCACAGGCACTAAAATAAATCAGAATTTTAAACTAGATTAAAATTTAATGAAATAAAATGTTTAAATTAACTTAAATTTAGAATTACAATTTAAAGTCATCCAAAAGAACCAGAATTAGTTAAAAACATTACTTCCCCATGAAACTAAAAATGTCATTTCTGTCAAAGAACAGTTAGGGTATCACGACTTGGTTAGCAATTAGCAAAATGATTCAGAAAAACACAAAAAACAATGGAAAAAAAACAAGGAACACAATAAATCAAATCAAAAAGATGTTGAAGAAGGGTAAAAAATAAATTGATTAAAAATATAATAAACAATAACAGGTGAAAGCTGAAAGATTGGATCAATACAAAATTACATTTTATTTTATTTTTTGTTTTTATTTATTTATTTAAGTTTATTTATTTTTGAGAGAGAGAGAGAAAGAGCATGAGCAGGGGAGGGGCAGAGAGAGACAGAGACACAGAATCCAAAGCAGGATCCAGGCTCTGAGCTGTCAGCACAGAGCCCAACATGAGGCTCAAACTCACGAACCCCGAGATCTTGACCTGAGCTGAAGTTGGACGCTCGAGAGATTGAGCCACCCTGGGGCCCCCATTTTTTAAAATGACATTTTAAAAAAGAAGTAAAAACCAGTGTAAACTGAGAATCCCCATATGAAAAGCAAAATTTTACTTAGTTCATGTGAACTATTTCACATTCGGTCATCAAATCAAATACTCTTCTTAAAACTTATAAGATTATCTTTTGTCAAATCCATATATTTGATGGATTGGTTGTCAGTGATTTGGCCATTTGGTGAACTGAGTTTTGGTGAATTTGTCTGCTTGTTTGCCACCAAAGTTGCCTGTGCTGTCAGTCTTGTCTCCAATTTCCCCAACTTGCTTGTGTTAACTCAAGTCTCTCTTCCTCTGGCATCCTTCTTAAGTGATGTCTATGAATTCTTTCACAACCTAGGTACTTCTCTGATCATAGGTTTCTAAGCTTCTGTGGTCAGAGGTTATTTGCCTCTTCTTTTTTAAACTCATTGTCTCTTGTCTGGCTGATAGATACTTGTCCTCCTTAAGGACAGTACTATATGTTGCTATAAAGGCAGCGTATAATTTTCTTAGCCCCTCTTTTCTTAACATTTATTTAAAACATTTTAATATATTTGTAAAATACAAATCAGATTATGTCATACTCCTATTTAAAACTTTTTAAATTTAAAATTAGGGAGACAGAGCATGAGTGGGGGAGGAGCAGAGAGAGAGGGAGACACAGACTCTGAAGCAGGCTCCATGCTCTGAGCTGTCAGCACAGAGCCCAATATGGGGCTTGAACTCTTGAACCACGAGATCATGACCTGAGCCGAAGTTGGACACTTAACCAACTGAGCCACCCAGGTGCCCCACCCTATTTAAAACCTTTTAATAGCTTTCTATTACTCTTACAAACTTTTAATAGCTTTCTATTACTCTTAAATTCATAAGATGGCCCATATGCTCATGCAATTTTTGGCCCCTGGATACCTTTTTGGGTTTCTTGGAGGACTCATTCTTTTTCTGGGCTCCAGGCATTGACTGGCCTTTTCAGACTCTAGAATATGCCACACCACTGTTCAGCCCAGAACCTTTGCCTGTTTGCTTTCCTGTGCATGCCTCTTTATACCTACCCCAGTGTCCTTTGTTATGAAATGCCTCTCTCTCTCCTTTTTTTTTTTTTTAAACTAGACTTTATTTTTTAGAGCAGTTTAAGGTTCACAGTAAAACTGAGCAGAGAGAACTCAGGGAGTTCTCATATACTCCCTGCCTCCAAATGCACAGCCTCCAAAATGCTCTTCTATTTTTTAGGCTCCCCTCTGCTAGATATATTTCTTCTCATAGGATCATATTGTCTTCTTCAAACGTCATTTGGAGATTGTAATTTTTTAGTATGATTATATGTTGCTTGTATTTTTTCTCCACAAGGCATAAACTCCATGAGGGAAAAGACTGTTTATTATTGTTTTTCCAAACAATTATTTGCTTCCCAAAATATAAGCCTATGCCTAGCATATGGTAGATCTTCAGTAAACATCCATCATCTTGGGTGAATGACATATATCATATAATCCTTTGTAGTCTATGGTTAAAACACAGTTCTCTATAATTACCATTACAGGACTTTGAACACCTAAAATAAAAATTAACCATAATTTTGCTATTTCTTTCTGTCTCAGACAAATTTAGATTTTGCATTTATAACTATTCTTGTACAGCAGCTTTTAAAAATTAACCACAGATGTTACACTAACATGCATTCTAATGGAAATAACATTATTTTATTATGTATTAAATATAATAATTCCTTTCTACTTTAATTCTCTCTTCTCTGTTTTCAAAACTGACGTGTTGGGTTTCAAATCTATAAAAAATTTGCTTGTTTTACCTAAGAGGCACATACCACCACAAGGGGGCAGGGGTAGACAAATATTCGGGGTTTTTTGACTCCAAGTTCTGAATCACCAGAATATTCTTCTTTGACAGCGTTAATTTGGGCCATTATTTTTTGTATGAGTTTCTTTTTTCATTTGACATTCAGTTTAAAATCTATACATACTATTAACCTTTTAACAGAGTATGTCTTTTAAAAGATGAACAGACCTCCACTACACAAATTGTAGATATGAAATAACTTGTCCCTTTGGTACATTAAGTCATATTACAGAGTTATAAGAATAATATTCCAAGCATTGCAATAAATTGTTCATTGCTAATTTTATAGCTAGTTTCTATTCTTCTGTTTTATCTTTAGCACCCCTCCTAATCCCCCTGCCACCTGGCTCCCCTCTCCCCGCCCCTCATACACACATAGAGGCTGGTAGGGGGAAAAGGAAATTTTGTGGGTTTTTTTTTAATATAACTTAGGAAATATTTAGATATTTATTGCACATAAGTAAGATATTGAAGATTTTCTGGGAATAGGATTTTACAGCTTAGTTTGCTTTATTTTTCTATCTTTTATGCCCTAAATACTAAATACACTAAATACTAGATACTTCTTCACTTTGATAAAGAAAAACATGACCTGAGCTCTATGTAGCTAGCTTGACATAGTTCTCCTAAACAGTTTGGGTAGAAATTTACGTTAGTGATCTAATTTCATGACTAACTTTATTTTATTAAATATTCTGAAATTTAGATCCCTGTAAATGAAGAGTTCATTGAACTCGGAGTTGAATTTAAAAATGTGATTTTTTTTTAAAATTAAAAACAATTTTTTTGAACATTTATTCATTTTTGAGAAACAGCGCCCGAGCAGGGGAGGGGCAGAGAGAGAGGGAGACATAGAATCTGAAGCAGGTTTCAGGCTCTGAGCTGTCAGCACAGAACCCATCCCAGGGCTTGAACCCACAAACCATGAGATTATGATCCAAGCCGAAGTTAGGTGCTTAACCAATGCAGCCACCTAGGTACCCAAGAATGTGATGTTTAATGGGGCACATTAAGCCACTGGGTGGCTCAGTCAGTTAGGCCTCTGACTTTGGCTCAGGTCATGATCTCACAGTTAATGAGTTCAAGCCCTGCATTGGGTTCTCTGCTGTCAGCACAGAGCCTACTTCAGATCTTCTGTCCCCCTTTCTCTCTGCCCCTCCCCTGCTCACTCTCTCTTTCTCAAAAATAAATAATAAACATTTAAAAAAAGGATGCGATGTTTAATGACAATGGAAACAAGATAATTTGTATGTGAACAGATGCCTTGGTTAGGAGGAAGTTTAGAGGAGAAAGAGGGCTTTTTAAAAAAAATGTTTATTTTTGATAGAGACAGAGTATGACCCGGGGAGAGGCAGAGAGAGAGAGAGAGAGAGAGAGAGAGAGAGAGAGAGAGAGAAAATCCAAAGCAGGCTCCAGGTTCCAGGCTCTGAGCTGTCAGCGCAGAGTTCAATGTGGGGCTTGAACTCACAAACTATGAGATCATGACCTGAGTTGAAGTCTGATGCTTAACTGACTGAGCCACCCAGTGCCCCTGGGAAAGCAGGCTTTTTAAGAGAAACTCATAGAAAGAATGAGTGACCACAGTGTGAAAAAGTTTCAAGTTTAAAAACTTGTGTTACAGAAGCAGATGGTCTCTGGGGCACTTGTCATCTGTTGACATGTTGAGGAAAAGGTTATGAAATGCTTCAGAGCTAATCAATGGAATACATTGTAAGGTGCTTAGATATTATCTGTGTCAGTGCTGTCCCATAGAACTTTTTGCCATAATGGCAATGCTATTTGTATTGTTCAGTACAGTAGCCACTAGCGATATGTGGCCATTGTGCACTTGAAATGTGGTTAGTGCAACTGAGGAATTGAATATTTAATTTTATTTAAAACTAGTAATTAAAATTTATATTTAAATACCACATGTGACTAGTGATACTTTATTTGCACAGTGAAGGCCTAGAGGAATAAATGCCTAATTAGAGTGTTGCAGTTTTTGAGATGAGATATTAAAAATTGTAACAAACAAGGTATCAAACTAAACTAATGGAAACCTAAAGAATGGTAGTTATGAGAATTTTAAAAAGCAACAAGTTAAGCATATACCATGTACTTGACTCTTTGTTAGGCACATTATCCTACTGAATGCTTATAAAACTCTGCAAATAAATATTTTATCTTTATTTCATAGGCAATGGATCAGAAGTGAAGCTTACTTAATGGAAATAAGATTAGAATTTATACCCATTTGGTTTCAAAAGCCATATTTTTGTAAAATTTGAGTGAGCAGAAAAAAACTACCCAGATGCGATTGTGGATTGTGTTCTAGGAAACAAGGTCAGCGCTTGTATGAGTATCACATCCACTTATTAGTTTATAATTTCTTAAAACCCATTCCTAAGGCTAGGATTGGTTTCTGATGATGTAACAGGGCTGAAGGTAAGGGTGGATTAGATGGTCTGGGTGGGGTGGAAAAAGGATGGTTGGGTCCATGAGCAACAATTGTTAGACTTGCTATTTCCATTAGCCATGCTAACTTGTGACAGCATCCTTGGCTGTAATTTTATGGTTGGATTCTACTTTGATGTTATTTTTCTCTCCAGTAATGCTCTGTGATTTGATTTTATCCTCATTCATCATATGACTTATGCAATGTGTTATTCACCTGGTAAGTGTGAGTTGGGCATTTCCTTGTCATAATTATGTTGAGGAAGAGCTTATGGTGCAGAGGATGGAGATGTGCCTTTCCTTGTCAACTGTGTCACTAAATCTAATGTGTCCGGATGCATATATTTTTCTTAACACCTAAATCATCCTGTGGAAAAATGTGTCCTATATCCTCAGACTAAAAGGATAACAGTAATTTTTTCTGCCTGGTGTTCAGAGTGTGTGCCACACACACAAAAAATGATTCTGCACTAGCTTAAATATTAAATAATGGAGTCTGCTTAAAGAAAGCTGAATATCTTTGTTTAAGAAGTTGGCTTTACCAGTGATTGAAATAAATTGGATATGACCGATAGCCAGGGTATCTATATCAGGCTAGCCCTGTACCTTGTTATCCTGAGATTCTTTTAAAACTAGAAATCCAGTATTAAAATTCTTTGATAAAGGTTCAGATTCTGAGACAGGGTTCACCAAATTTCTTTTGAATGGAAACTAAAGCAACTTTGTGGTTCCACTGGCAATTGAACCCAGGATCTTCTGGGTATAAGGCAGATGTGCTAACCACTACACCATGGAACCTAAAGGTAAGATTTTGATTCCGAGACAGGATTATGTAACCTAACCTAATTAGGATCCTAATTTAGGATTGGGTCTGGGGCTCATCGAGTGGGGCTATAAATGGGCATAGATATCTTGGAGGTCCAAATATGAATCTTTTGCAAGATGGGGGACTCTATAGAAGATTATCAGTCCATGGAAATAGTGGGCTTAGGAGACAGTATGTGAGCCCAGAAGTGGGACATGAAAAGGAAACTAGATTTCTGAAAAAGCAGATGAAATGGTGCATCAATCTTTAGGGGCAAAGCAGGAGGGGAGCTGGAGAAAGAATACAGAAACAGAAACAAGATTGTCACAAGGCGCTAGGGAGCAAATTACTTGAATTGCAGCCCACTCACATTTGAGCAAATGTGCTTCTGGGAGCTTGGGGCTTGTTCTTAAAAGAACCAGTCCTATAGGATAGGTGCCTTGCCAAAGTCCAGATCGGCTTTAGTGCTAGAGAAACAAACACATTTTGCAAAATCCAACTGTTCATAGCTGGGAGAGAGCTGAATTCCCAGGAAATGATTGTTCTTTATTTGATATTCTTAAGCATCAACCACATATTAGACAATGTGGTGCTTTAGAGAGTTGAAACAAATTTCTGCCAGCATAGCCCAATTGCTGGGTGTCTTCTGCAAAAATAAGAAATTCTGTTGAGGAACTATGTCAGAATCAGCTTCTATCTCTCCCTTGCCCCCCATGTCTGGCGTTTATAAAGAAGGGTAATAAATCTTTCTGAACTTATCTCAATTGTGGCAGAGGGAAGTAGAAATATTCTGTGTATTTGAGAGGAAGGTTATCTAAGTACCATAGTACATGATTTGTTAGATCCTACTTGATTTAAACTCTGATTATACCCCGAATACCCAATTCGGCTTCACACATGGTAAAGATGTCTTACAGCCAGTTCTATCTTCCAATCATTCACACTCCTTGTCTACCTTGTAGGGGAAGGCAGACTGCTATTAGCCTATGGAAAACACATCCTAGGCTTCATGTATTATGGAGAACTCTCCTATGATACCTATTAATTTTCCTCTTATTTTATTTCCCACAATGACTGTGGTTGTGTCTGCAAGTGCATAGCTGGCCATGACGCTGGATGTGGTGCTATGATAGGTAACACAGGGAACAGAAAGGCTGCCTCCTTACTGTGCATAAAAATCACCTCACATTTATCTCCCTCTGTACATGTAGGCATGTCTGTCAACACACTTGGACACATATGAAACATATGATAGGGTTATGTGTTAATTCAAATCCATCCATTCTTTCAATAAATATGTGTGTTGAACATGCTTTATGGGCAAGAGTTGCCCTAATGAATTGTCTATACACATTATTTTGTATGTTCTTTCCTTCTCCATTGGTCATTTCCTTATTGTCAGCAGATGATTTTGTTTCTTGCTACAAGCTTTCTTTTTGAGAGCAGAAAGTAGAAATTCTTTGAAAGCTACCCTCTTTCTGAAAGACTGTGTTCATAGAGAGTGGAGAAATGGGGAGAGCAGAACACTGTCAAGGTCACTGAGAAAGAATGCTGATTTCCCAGACTAGGGTGGGAGCAGGGCTGTTGGGTTTGCCAGTTGAATGACCCTAACCCTTTTCCTTGGCAGCACCCTTGGGCAATGGCAGGACTCAAAGTGTATCCAGAGACTCAAGTCCTAGACATGGACTTTTCACTCTCCTCCGTAAAGATTCCTGGGTCTCAAGAGAGGTACAAAGCAGGTAGAGACCATGTGCGACAATGTCAAAAGGGCAAAAAAGTGGTACGGTATTCAGTGCATACCAAAAACAAGACAGGCCTCTGCAATGCTTTGGGACAGAATAAGATGCCTCACCTGGATTTTTATAGGACACTAAGGAAAAGAGGACAGATACTTGTAATAATTATTGGGATTAAAAGCTCTGCAGATTGGTGGGATTTGGAATCAAGTTGTTTAAGCAGTGTTGGATTTAAGTTAATTTAAAGAAAACAAAGCAATGCTTTATTGCTTGCACATCTGGATTTGTGGATTAAGGTCTCTACCTGCTACCACTCCACAAAGAACACAAGTGTAAACAAGTGATTACTATTGTGACTTGACTGATCTATGAGGGAAAAATGCAGGGTACTGTAGAAACAGAACTGGAAGCTTAGTTGGAAGTGTGTTTGTGGAATAGGATGGATGAAGGAAGTAAATATTCCATGAGTGAACATTAAAATTTTTTTTTAAACATTCATTTATTTTTGAGAGACAGAGAGGTAGAGCACGAGTGGGGGAGAGGCAGAGAAAGAGAGGGAGACACAGAATCTGAAGCAGGCTCCAGGCACTGAGCTTTGAGCACAGAGCCGAACAGGGGGCTCAAACACACAAACCATGAGATCTTGACCTGGGGCAAAGTCAGACGCTTAACCAACTGAGCCACCCAGCCCCCGCCCCCCCACCTTGAATGAACATTTTAGCTGTTTTATTTATCCTGCAGACAAATAAGAGTTAGCTTGGTTAAGGGGACATAAGAGAATGTTGGAGAATGTTCCAGGAAGTGAAAAATATTTGAAAATATCTTGATGTGGAAAAGAGCTTGGACCAACCAATGTGGCCAAGAAATGAGCACAAGGCTGAGAAAGGTCAGAAGCAAAGAACAAAAAGGGGACAGGCTTCAGGTTGTTTGGGGCCTACTAGTATTAAACACAGATAATAGATATGGAAAGCCACTGAAGATTTTAAGTAAGGGAGTGAAATAAAAGATTTGAGATTTTCTAAGATTAACTTTGGCTGCAGATTGGAAAATAAATTAAAGTGACAAAAAGGATTTAGAAGACCAATGAGTAGGCCTCGTGATTATAGTTGGTTGGCCTAGATGGCAGCAGGAAAGATGGTGAGAAGTTAAAAATAAAGAGATTTTTGGGAGATTTGGGAGATTGAATCAATAGATCCTAATGACTAATATCAAGGTAGGGGCCTGAGGTAGAGGGTTACAGAGTGAGAAAAGTTCCTACATTTCCAGCTTGAGTAACAAAACAGAGGAGGGGAAATTATGGAGTTAACAAACACTGGTTGAAGAATACATTTTAGATTTGGGTTTGAGAAAATGAGTTTGATTGCCTTTGGAGACATCTAAGACATCTAAGCTTTTATATACATGTTATAACAACCACATTACTGAATGCAATAGTAATTTATTATTAGACTAAAAGTGATTGTAATGAGTGCTGTGATAATAATAAGTTAAAAATAAATGATTTTATGTTGTTAGATATGTTAAAAATATTTAAAAAATAATTAAAATGGTTGAGCAATTACTGAAAAAGTTAACAACTTGACCAAAAGACTGACCGAAGATAGATTGTAGGCCAAATAAAATTTCCTCAGATTTTCAGATGACAAGAAGCTGGTGGAAGAAATATTCTGAAGTGGCTAACACCACCCCTTGAAATGCATGAGATACTGATTTCTTTAATTTCAGATTGTCAGGCAATGTCAGTAATTAACATAAACAGCAGATATGCCATCAAGCCACTAGGAAGATAGCTTAGTCTGCACACCTCAAGTGGTGACCCTCCAAGTGCCTCACCTCCAAAGAACCATGAACCAAATGGAAAATGTGTGGTTGTTGGTCGGAAGGGTCTTTACAACTTGAAATTATAGTGTTAGTGATTAAGAGCTATCATTATCAAACTGAGATGTTTGGCTTCTGGCATCAATTTTATCAAAAAGCTTGCCACAGATTGAAGAATCCAGGTAGTTTCTAGCCCATCCTTGCTTTCCTTTGGTGGGGGATCACGGTAGAGATTGCTTGTTCACATAAAAAAAGCTTTTCCTTAAAGAAAAGGGAAATGGAAACAGAATAGATGCTTCAGGAAGCAAAATAGTGAGGTAACCAGTAAGAGATTATTGGGATTATCAAGGCCTCCTGGCTTAAATTTCTCTTCATGTGGTTTATGAAAGACATAGTGAGGAGCCAGGTGAGTTCCTCGAGGTTCTGTGGCATCTGTTTCCTGAAGCATCTTGTGCTTTTCTTAGTAACATTAAACAGACTCTACCTTTTGCTATAGTTAAATGGCAAGTTTTCTTCTTTCTAAATAAGTCTACGTTGCAACTAGCAGACAGGAAAGCCTTAAAGCGTTTCTATGTGCTTATCCCAGCCAGAATCACTTTGGCAGAAATTGATCACAAGGCTGGTTACAACAATTGGGAGGCATTTGGCCAGGGCCAGAGGTGGTGGTGGTGGTGGTGGGGATGTTGAGAAGGAAATAGGAAAAGACTATGAAGAAGGAATCCTATTGTTCCAGCAATATGGTCTTCCTTGTGGCCTGGTGCCTGGGAACTCTTTGAACACTTGTACAGCAAAAGGCCTCAAATAGGGGGTAATGCATAGGAAGGGGCAGTCCAAGAAGGTAGTGTGGATCTGTCAGACTGCAAATATGAAAGAGCCTACAAAGCTAGGAGGTGGCTGGGAGCATAGACCACTCGTAGATAGTAGTAGGAATGTATGGGAAGAACAGTGTGCTGGCTTTGGTGGGAACGAGAAGGTAAGAACACTTGGCTGGACTGTATCTACTCAATGGGTGGTTGTGAGGATGAACTGAGACAACTGGCTCATTGTGACTCAATAAACATTGGCTGTGGACATTATAAGTCAGGCTGGTTAACAAGGCCAGACATGAAATATGGCCAATAAGTGGGGCGCCTCGGTTGCGCAGTCAGTTGAGCGTCTGACTTCCGCTCAGGTCATTATCTTGCAGTTTGTGAGTTCCAGCCCTGCATCAGGCTCTGTGCTGACAACTCAGAGCCTGGAGCCTGCTTCAGATTCTATGTCTCGCCTTCTCTCTACCCCTCCCATGCTTATGCTCTGTCTCTCTCTGTCTCTCACTAATAAATAAACATTAAAAAAAAATTTTAAAGATATGGCCAATAAGGTCACTGAAGGTGTGGCTGTTGGGAGAGAGTACTCACATTTATTATATGTAGCTTCTCTGCTAGATGCCTCGTACAAGTTATCTCCTTCACGCTGACATCAAATCTATGCAGAAGCATTAACATCTCTATGTTAGAGAGGGAGAAATTCAGACTCAGAGAAGTTAAAACAATTTGTACAAAGATACATAGCTCATCAGCGATGGAGCCAGATTTAAAGTCTATCTCATTATGTGTTTCTCCCAGTGGTCTCTGTTTTTAGAGTACTGGGAGAGGTGAGTTAGAGGAAGAAGGGCTAGCAAGGAGAAGGTTTGAAATTTGGAAACTAGGCAGAGAGGAACTTAAAAATGTAAGCATAGTGGCCTCTATTCAGTGCTCCCAGAACACCCTGGGCATGCCTCCATGGCCCATTCCATACTGCATTATACTTAGGGATCCATTTGGATAGCCAAATCTATTGGACTGGATGTTCCCCTTGAGTCAGGAGATAACTTTCTTTTTATCCTCAGTGCCGTGTAGGATGTCTAGAGCATAGTTGGTGCTTATATATTTGTTGAATTAATGAATTCATTAAAGCTAGCCCAGAATTGCATGCTACAGCACACAAATGCATGGAAATTGGTAACAAAACACAAACAGAATCACTGGCATCTGTAAGCAGAAATCTTTTTACAGCAAAGTAATATGTTCTCATATGTTTGGGTTAACCTGTTAAATAGAGTGTTACAGACATTAACTTGAGAGCAGATCTCTTCTTACTTATTGTATTTCTCAAAGTCTTCACAGACCAAAGTCTTACACATAGTAGACATTCAGTAAAAAATTACTGAATTCTAAAAAGAAGTTAACAGTTTAGTATCATGCATGAGATTCATATCTTTGGGTAGTTTGTTGAAATTTGGGACATTAATGTCTTTAAATATTAGTACATGAAACATATATGCAATTTGTAGTTTTAAGAGTTAAGGTCCCATCTAAACCATATACAGCATCTGGATAAAAAGTGAAAAATTGAAAACATCCTAAGCCAAATGTTGGTATGTTAGAGGAATATTTTGTGCTATATAGAAACAGCCTAAAGTGTGATATTTTAATTTTTAAAGCCCAAACTCAAATGTACTATCAACATTACACCTACCTTTAAAGCTGGGCAAAGCCAGCCACCCAGCATTCTTCTGATAACCTCAATTAGTTTAGATTTGGGAGTACAAATTGAAACAAGAAACGAAATGCTTGAGCTGCTAGGAAGTGGTATTGACATTACTAAGACTCTTTGGTGCTTTAATTGTGCTGGCAAAAAATACTAATGGGGTCAAACAATTGAAAGCTCAATGAGATGAAAACAACCGGGAACAAGAAGAGAAAGACAAAGGTGCGGGAGGCTGAGAGGTTAATATCAACTTTTGTCTAATTTAGGATTTGGATTAAAGAACAGAGAAGCTCAAACCTGCTCGAGTCATGCTGCCATCTGTGATTCTGATGTGGCATTTGGAAGAGTAAAAACATGTGCTGGAAAATTACCAAGACAAAGAGAAATTCTGGAATCTCGGCACAGGATTTTCCTTTGTGGCTAAAAGGCTGAGTTACTTTGGAAACATTTAGCTTTCTTTTCTGTTTATCCAAGCAGAAAAGCATCCCTTTTAAAGCATAGACTTGCATTCTATATAAGGAGGAACCTCTGTGAGTTCATCAGACATCATTTTCCAGGCTTGTTCTGGGAGTTACATCATTAAGAAATACGTGTTGGCAGTTATTGATTATCTAACAAAAGGAAGAACAAGAGAAATTAAAAATCTTGTTTAAGTGGCATGATACTTAATGAACTCTAAGATGTTCTTTTTAGCCCCAGTTCCCAAGGAAATTATTTAATGCCAAGAGGGAGTTCTAAATACCAAGGGAGACTGCGTATTTTCAGAGCACTTAAGCTGAGAAGCAAAGAACGGTCTGCATCTTTTTTTTAACATAATTTATTGTCAAATTGACTTACATACAACACCCAGTGCTCATCCCAACAAGTAACAACAACATTTAGTGTTACATGCACATCTGCATTCACTCTTCTTTTTTTTTATTAAAAACATTTTTTTTTAAGTTTATTTATTTCCAGAGAGACAGAGACAGCATGAGTGGGAGAGGGGCAGAGAGAGAGGGAAAAAGAGAGAGAGTCCCAAGCAGGCTCCGCGATGCCAGCACAGAGCCCAATGTGGGGCTTAATCTCACAAACCATGAGATCATGACCTGAGCTGAAATCAAAAGCTGGATGCTTAACCGACTGAGCCACCCAGGCACCTCTGTGTTCACTCTTCTTGAAAAGGCTTTCAGGACTCTGGCCAAGGACAGAAGACAGCATGATTATTCTTCCAATTTCAAACTGGAAAATTTCTACTTTATTTCCTTTACATACATGATTCTAACATGAATTGATATGGACAGACCTTTTTTTTTTTACATTAAAGGGAAATTGTGTCATACAAAAATATCCTAAAATAATACCATTTTTGTGGACTCCCTGGATTATAAAAGGGGCTTCATTCAATTCAGTGTTAGGAAATTTTTTTAATTTTAATTTTGTGGACCAGGCTTCTGGCAACAGGCATGGTTTAGAGTGTGACAAACATCAAGGACAGTACAGCTGGCCCCTTCACACAGATGGCTTTCTACCTTGCCTGCACGGCTGGCATTCAGTGTCAACTGCATCTAATGTAACTCTCATTCATTTACCTTCTCTCAGCGGCAGGGGTGCAGGGCCTCGTGGTGAGGGGTAGCATAGACTTCCGAGCTTGAAGCTCTGCTTCCATGCTGGCTTTGTCTCTAAATAGTTACAAGGCTGTTGGCAAGTTACTGCACATCTCCATACCTCAGTTTTCTCATCTGTAGAATAAGGACAGCATCAGCTATGACACAGAGTTGTAAAAAATTAAATAAGATGCTCAGTAATGCTAACTCCTACTACCCTTTCCCATCAGTTAGCTAAACATGCTATCCTTTGCAAAATACTCCACTCACAGTAGAAAGATTTCTTTAGATTTGGTGCCCAAATGGAGTTGACTCCTATTTTCCCCCTTTCCTCTCTTTCTCTTTTTTTTAGTAACAAAACTCTACTCTTGTTCTGGTTTACAGCTGTAGTTACTATTATTGCTCTTGAGGAGATGACCTGTACCTACTATTACCACATGTAATGCTTCCCGACCTAAGAACATCACATATATAGTCCCTCTGGCCACAGTGTTTGCTTCAGGCACCCGATTTGGTCTTTCAGCCAAAGCTGCAGGCATATCAGATGCTGTAGCCCAAAAGAGACTTGCCTTTCTGATTAGACTGACCATGAAATCTGTGGAGGAGAACAGAGCCAAGGTATGGGTTTCAATGACTTTATTTGAGCCCCTAAACGCAGCATGCCCAGAGCTAAACCCTGTATGCCCTGGATTTTTCATCAAAGGAGCCAAGAAATTATCTTTTTTTTTGCTTTAGTAAGTTTGGATTTCTTTCTCACCTTTTCAATTGAAAAGGTTTTGATGAACACTTCCAAGGGTGGAGATCAATGGAGGGCAGGGGGGGAGTAAAATTAAATTTGAAGTAGGATTATTTTTTACTTGCAAACCTTTTTCTTTAGATGGCCCATATATTGCAATAATTCTTTAATGCATTTAGAACAGAATAATCAAGATTATTTAAAATTTTCTCGTATTGGAGTTCTAATGTAAGACATCCCAAATCATCTTGCGTCATGAGAAAATAAGCACAGAGATTATCATCCGAAGCATGTACGAAATAATTGTGCATCTCCACCAGAAGAGAGCACTGTAGCTGTCTGAGTGTGACAACCATCGAAAGAAGCAAGCATTTTGGAACTTAGGAAAACACTTTCCTTTTTAAGAATTTTTCTCCACCACAGCATCTCAACACCTTCCTTAAGAGACAGACAAAAGAAAGTCGGCATAAAAGCTGTCTGCAAAGGGGCAGTGGTGAACAAGAATGCAGATTAAATAAGAATATGACTGTATGATTCCAACATGGTCTCGTTAAACAACACAGACAGTCCATACTGGAGACAACCCTCACAGTTGGGAAGGGGTAAGCAGAGGTAAAAAGGGCACATCACAGTGCTAAGTGGATAGCAAATTAATGGCATTTGTTATTCCATGGGTGTTATAAGCCAAGTTAGTAATGTAGAGAGGCTTAAATAAATTTATTCTTGGGAGATAGTTTTCAAAGGACAGAGGACAACTTGGAAAATGCCCTCTATTATTTCATGTCCACAGACTGCCAGGCAGGGGAAGTGGAAAGACCCTTGTGACTCAGGGAGTTGTGAATCTGGTTTAGCCTTTTCAGAACTGTGTGATCTTGAGCCCGCTTGTCAATATGGGGTCACAATACTGCTACCTGACATCACTGTGGGAAGCTCAAAACAGATCGTTATTTCAGTGCCTTTGAAAGACAACGAATGAAGTTGAAAACAAAGTTCTAATATAAGTAAAAGAGTGTTTGTGTCGTGATCACCAGTAACCTCTGGCTGAAACCCCATGGTCATTCCATCTCTTCGTCTTTATCTTATTTGACAGATAGTACTATTTGGCAACTTACCACTTTCTCCTTGAAACATTTCATTTCACCACCACGAAGCCACCCTTGTCAGCTTTTTCTCCCTTACTGTTTCTCTTTCTTAGTCCCTTTGCTGTTCCTTCTTATATTCTCAATCTTTAAATGTTGGAGGTGACTCAAAGGAGAATCCTCTTTTCTTTTCAATATATTGTCTTCCTGGTGGAAATTTCATCCAGACCAATGGCTTTAACTACTTTCTGTACACTTACCGACACCCCAATTTATATCTCCAGGTAAGAATTTTTCCCCCTGCAACTGGGAATCCCTCTATCCAGCTGCCTACCTAGCAGGTTGACTGGGATGTCTAATAGGTACCTTGAACTTATGATGTCCAAAGTAGGGCTCCTGGCATTTTCCTGAAAACTTGTTGCTCCTGAAACTTCCTCATTTAGTCAGTGTCTTCTTCATTCTTCTAGCTGCTCAGTCAAGATCTCGGTGTCATTGTTGACTCATCTGTTTCTCTCCTCCCTCATACTATGAGATGAGTCTGTCTCATTAGATGAGGCCTTCCCTGGCCTGTCTAAAATTCCATCACCCCACCCAACACAATACTTCTTATCCCCTTTTCCTTATTTGTGTTTTCATTTTTATTTTTTTTTGAAGATACCAAATTTCATTTCCAAAGAATTCCAGACTCCAGAAGGACAGTGAAGTAAGGTCCCTGGTAACAAATTTTCCAAATGGTGGATTCACTACTGTGAACATGAGCATATGCTTACAACTTAGCTATGCACTGAATAACACTGTTACAGTCTAGACAATCTTCAAATCCAGGAACCAGGCCCATGAGACTTAGGGGGTGTTGACTTAGTGTCTTCACATCTGCACAGGGCTGTCTGGGGAAAGAAGAGTGTGGCCATACTAAAGACAAATCAGAACCAGTAGGAGGAAATACAGGAAGCATAGAGCCTGACTTAGCATATGGAAGGACTTATATATTGACTCCCTTGATAGGAATGCTGTGCTTCTTCACAGCAAGTGAGTAGAGACTAGATGACCATCTGGCAGGAATTCTGTATCATGGATTTATGCCAAGACCAGACTGCTGACTGCTAAAGTCTCTTTTAACCTTGGATTCTGAAGTAACACCAGCTGAGAGGGATGCCTGGGTTTATGTGAGAGACAGGCTGGTCAACAGGGTCTTGGCTCAGGACTGCTGGGCTCACAGCATCATTCTACAGGCTTGGCTGCTCTTTGTGCCATTGGATTTGATACCTTTGATTCTTCTATATGGACCTGCCCATCCCCCCCCCCCCCCCCCCCCCCCCGCCAGAGCTGAAGAGCTCTTAGAAACTGTGTGTTCCTGCGTGTTTTACAAATTGGATCAGGCTCAGGATTTTAAACTGTAGGAAAGTTCCAGGAAGCAGTCAAAGACCTCCACCATGAATTCTTATTTGTGGAGGGAGTGTGCTACCTGAATTTACCTTCATGCACTCCTTCCCTAGTGGGTCTTAGGAAGCTGTGACAGAGCCCAGCATGCAGACCTTCAGGGCTTGGTGCAGCTGCCAAGAGATAGACATGAAGGGACCTGTCTCAGTGGGCTCTGTTGTTTGGGGCACTTTGTTTTCAGTTCTTAGGGACAAGCATGCAGAAAGAGGGCTCAACTCTTTAGAGGAGAGCAACCTCGTAGATTCTCATAGATTCCAGAGTCTTTTCCTCATGGTTTGTCTGGTCTTTCCATGCATTAATGTCATTGAAGATTGTCCCTGACTCCAACCCCTTGGCAGCAAACCTGGCTTCATCACACACACACACACACACACACACACACACACACACACACACACACATTAATGTCATTGAAGATTGTCCCTGACTCCAACCCCTTGGCAGCAAACCTGGCTTCATCACACACACACACACACACACACACACACACACACGCATTAATGTCATTGAAGATTGTCCCTGACTCCAACCCCTTGGCAGCAAACCTGGCTTCATCACACACACACACACACACACACACACACACACACACACACACACACAGAGTGTAATCGAGTTAATATGTATATTAATTGTTTAAATATATGTATAATATAACGCATATATATGTATAAAAATGTTTTTGAAGTTTGATAACTTTATCAAAATTTGCCCACCAAACCCTTGAAATGACAGAGAAAGAAGAAAGAATTGTCACCAATTATTATAATTTACCCTAAAGGAAGTAACATGTTCATCAAGGAGGACAATATTCATCTAGCAGCTAATTAATTCAATCATTAATGGACTTACTGACCAAGCAAATATTTTTCAAGTGTTTGGAATATACTATGTTCTAGACTGTATGTATTCTAGTCCTGAAGTATCTTTCCTTAACTGTTCAAAAGAAAAAAAAACAATGAAGCAAATGGAAGCCCCTAACTCATACTGCCCTCTTATTTTTCATGGTGAAGGCTAGGTCCACCGTGTTATATACACTCTTTGGAGCAGGAGAGTTGTTGGGGAGAAAAAGCCACAATAGCTACCAAAGGCCATCTTTTTCTCATGCTATTTGGAAGGAATAAGACCTAAGAATTATTTCATCTTCTCTCCATATAAGGTCTTAGTATTTTATCTGTTATTTACTTATTTGGTATTTACTTACACAAAGCACACTCCACAATGATTTGAAACAACTTAAGGAAACACATAAAATACATAGTGTAATATAGGATTAAAAGGCAAAGATAGAATAAAGGGGGCTGCCTGGGTGGCCCAGTTGGTTGAGTGACCAACTTGCTTTTGGCTCGGGTCATGATCCTGGAGTTGTTGGAGCACAGGGTTGGGCTCTGTGCTGAGGGTAGAGCCTGCTTGAGATTTTCTCTTTCTCCTTTTGCCCCTCTCACCTGATCATGCTCTCTTTCTCTCTCTAAAATAAAAATGAAAAAAAAAATAGAATAAGGAAACAGACTGAATGGGAGATCAAGATTAGGAAAAATTAATAAGAAATTCAGGACCTATAGATGAATTCAATTATAACTGAACAATTTTGGCACTGAGTTGCCTAGTAGCCTAAGTGAAAAGATAACTTTTCATAATGTCATATCTTTAGGAACTTAATGATATGGGGGAAAGCTCAGTGTAAGCAAGTTTCCCACAAAATAGTTCATATTTTTTCCACTTATGTATAACATAATAATATAAATAAATATATAAAAATATAAATAAATATATATACTAAACATAATATATTCCGTGTGTGTGTGTGTGTGTGTGTGTACACACACACACACACACATATATAAAACTTTTAGGGAAGCTAGCCTGGCTGTTATATATATGAAAAATATGATCAGAATGATATGGAAAGAAAATTTCAGCCATTACTTCTAACTAAAACTAAAAAAATAAATAAGAAAAAGAGGACAAAGGTATTATATAGCATGCTGGAATTTTAGGTAGGCCAGCAAACGCCTCACTGAGGCCACTTTTGAGTAAAATCCTAACGTTAGTAGATGTCTGGGGCTGAGCTTTTCAGATAGCAGAAACAGAAAATGTAAATGTCCTGAGGCAGAAATATGTCTGTGATAGTGGAGAAATAACAAGGAACTAATGTGGCTGGAATAGAGTTAACAACATGGTATGTAGAAGATGATTTTTTAGAGGTAACAGATCATAAAATGTCAAAGACATTTAAGCTATTTATGTTAAACTACTTAACTATTTACCTTGACATATAATAACTTTTGTTTTTGAATTTCTGTAATGTATGAGCATTTAGGCAACACATTTTTAATGGTTATTAATTATAATATGAATAAATATTTTTAGTGTTCAAAAATACAGTCCCTCATTTTATATTATATAGTCACATTTACACAGTTTTGATATTAGGCAGAAAAAAATAATTTTGTATAAACAGAGGCAGTTGGTACTTTTCCCCTTTCTTTAAACAATCTTCACTAGTTGAATACACCAAAAAAAAAGGCAGTGGGTGGGGGTGCACCTGGGTGGCTCAGTTGGCTAAGTGTCCGACTTCGTCTCAGGTCATGATCTTGCAGCTGGGGAGTTCGAGCCCTGCATCAGGCTCTCTCTCTCTCTGCCCCAACCCCATTTGTGCTCTCTCTTTCTCTCTCTCAAAATTAAACAAACATTAAAAAAAATGAAGAAGAAGAAGAAGAGGAGGAGGATGAGGAAGAGGAAGAAGAAGGAGAAGGAGAGAAGGAAAAAAGAGAAAAAGACACAGAAAGTACAAATAAATAATTTTTTTTCTTAAAAATTACTCTGTCACAATAACACACATTTTTCCCCCTGAGGTAGATTTCCCCCCTTCAACAGCCTTTCCTTGCTTTGATTTTTGTCACATATGTTGATTTTTATTTTTCTCTAGTCTTCATATGTGAGCCACATCCAAATGGAGAATAGTACAGAAAAGCAGTCCCTTTCTGTATTTTTAAAATCAGCCCTTTGAGGGTGGAAAAAAACATTTTAGAACAATACTTTAAAATGACAATGTAAATAAGATGGCAAGGAGGAGTTTGCTTTAGTATATCACAGAAATTACAAAAACTGAAAAACATTTTAGTGGAAAATACAGACATTTTCGGCTGCTAAGCTAGTTTTTAGAGCTATGTTCAGAACTGTATGTTCCTGTAACTTTGTCATTCTCAACAACTACAACTTATTTTTTGGAACATGTATTTTCAAGATAAACAGAACTCTGCTATCAGTGCTGGAACTGAGTGAGAAAGGAGCAAAAGAGAGAGGAGAGACTTTGTGTAAACTTTTGTTGAAAAGACCAGTTCTCACTCTGTGACTGGATTTTTTTTCTGGTAGTATCTTTTGTGGGTTGTATTGTGTTACTCTAAAAGATAAATCAACTCCTAACCCCTGGTACCTGTGAATGTGATCTTATTTGGAAATAGGGACTATTAGGAAATAGGTATCATCATGTGGGGAAGAGGCACTGGTTTAAGTCCCATTCTGAATCAAAAACATGAGAACCAGAAGCACCCAGGTCCCAAGGTTATTGTAGACAATTGGATGTCTCAACCCAAGCGGAGAGAAGGAATTTCACCTTTTTCTGTTCAAGACCTGAACCAATTGGATGATGCCCACCACATTGGTGAGAGCAGTTGCTATTCAGTCAATTGATTTAAATTCTAATCTCTTTCAGAGATACTCTCACAGACATACTCAGAAGTATTGTTTTGCCAGCCATCTGGGCCCTAAGCCCAGTCAAATTGACACATAAAATTAACCATCACATAAGGCATGGGGAAGGGACATCTTTCATTATTTTATGAATAAATATAAGTCTTTTAGTGAGCCTGAGTTCCTGGGCTAAGTGTTTCTTACCAAGTGTAAACTTACTAAGTGTTCCTTTGCTTTTTTACTGCTTACCCCACTTCAGTAAGACAGAAAGGCTAGAGGTGCCTGGAGTAAGAGAAATGCTTGCTCCAGGAAGGCAAATATATTTTTAAGTAAATGATTATTATTTGAATACATATTAAATTCATACTAAAAGTGAATACATTGCCTAATAAATACTGAAATGTTTGAAGATACTCAACTGTATCTGGAACCTTCTGTCTGTGGTTCTTAACAAAGGGCAGAAGGGAGAGGGGAAACTTGACACTATTCAGGGTTTGTTTTACTTGGTGTTGATGCCTATCCTTGGTTTAGGACCTCTGATATAATAAAAAGATTAAGGGAATGCTTTGTGTGTGTCTTAATGTTGCCTTACATTATATCTGAGGATAGGATATGCCAACTGATATGCCCCAAACCACATATTTAATCTGTGGTACGGGAAGGCTCCAGTCTGGCTTTTTGAATTCCCACTAGAGTGACCAACCATCCCAGTCTGCATGAGACTGGGGCGTTCTCCCAGAGTGTGGGGCTTTCAGTGCTCAAAGTTGAAGGTCCCAGGCAAACCAGAGGTGTTACTCACCATCATGGAGAGTTTAAAACCAAATAAAAAGAAAGATAATATAAGATGAAGAATTTTCCCCATGACACTTATTATCTGTGTGCTGATTACTTAGAGCATGTCTATGTATGTAATGTGGCAGATTACATGAAGATCAATTTGCTGGCAAACAGTTTATAAATTACTTCATTACTCATATCAGCATTATCTGAGATTTCTATCTGTCTGACTAAACCAAACAATAAGACAGACAGAGGCTTCTCTTTTCATGGGAACTCTATCAGTGCTAAGTCTATCTGCCTGCTGGCAGCCTACGCTTGGGTGGGAGTTTGATGGCAGTGCTCGGTAAATCTTTCTCTCCTCTAGATGTTACCCTCAGAATGAAGAGTGGGAGGAAGCAGGGTGGGGCTGGAGGGAAAGCATCTTGGCACAGTCAGACTTGGGAACAGCTCATCCTGTCTCTATTATCACTTCCACTGCAACGGGATTGCTCTCTCCTTAATGTAGTAATGGACCATGTTTGCTGACTTACTCTAGCTCCGAATGACCTCAGGCCTGTGTGCCTCAATTCTCATTGGGATCAAAGCCTCAAAACCAGTGCTCCAGTTAGTTATTGTAATCATCTTGTCTCTTACTTCCTTGGATCTAGGGCTGTTTTTCTAGACTGTTTCTTCTCCAAAAAGACTGAAGCCTTGCCCCTGACCCTCATCAAATTGCTTAGTATCCTCTGCACAAAGACTGACACTACCTAACACTTGTGAGCTGCAGTTTAAAGGTCAACATCTCTGAAGGCTGAAGGTCACAGATAATTTGTCTCAAATCTGGTTGGAGATGGGTCTATTGCTCAGGCACTGTACTGTATCTGACCTGCTGTAATTCCGGAGTTTGTTTGAAACTTCCTTCTTACTTTCCTGGCCAGCAGGTCAGGCTTGTGTTAGGCTAAACCTGGGAAGGTACAGCCTGGCTGGATGTGCTGCTGTAGGAAGCCAGGGCACTGAAACAGGAAGTGGCATCCTGGAAATCGACTGATGGTCTGTGACCGGAGCATCAATCCAAGGGACTTAATGGAGAATCAGACCCAATGTATGGAGGCAAAATGAGAGGCAGGAGATTAGAGAAGTGGTGGAATAAAGATGAGAGACGGGGGTAGGGTGCTGTGGAGCATTGGTGGGCAGACACACATGGTAGTTCTTATCCTGGGATGGCTCTAACTCTTGAGGCTTGTTACATTTAAAAAGGATGTAATGAAATGACTACTTACTTGACCTAATAGGGAGATTTGTTGCCCTATCATGTGCTTCTCTGACAAGTGGTCTTGCTATGAGGAAAACAGCAGAGTCTCTCCAACAATCACAAACTATTTCAAATACTTTCTTTGAAACCAGCCAGTACTCTGGCTCCTGTCTCATCTAGATTGAATTCTGTTATTCTACTTCATCTAGATTGTTTCTGAGTCCTTGGAGTAAATATCTATTTAGATGAATTTTTCCTCTAAGGCTAGATCCTCACTAATTATTTAATGATTATACAACTAACAGAGAAATATTCTGAAATGATAATTGCCATGTTAGAGAAAGAAAAATTGAGGCTGACTTAGGCCACACAAAACAGTATTTTAATTTTTTTACATTTGATGTTATAAATAACCATGGAAAATTTTGCTTGAATATTTTCCATCCTTGGAACAGGGGTTTCTATCTTGTTCAGAGGAAATGTAGTACCTTTGCCTCATGACCATTGGGATTTGGAGGGTATTTGTTAATAAGAAAGTTATTTTACTGAAATATCATATTTCTTTTTTTTTATATATGAAATTTATTGTCAAATTGGTTTCCATACAACACCCAGTGCTCATCCCAAAAGGTGCCCTCCTCAATACCCATCACCCACCCACTCCTCCCTCCCACCCCCCATCAACCCTCAGTTTGTTCTCAGTTTTTAACAGTCTCTTAGGCTTTGGCTCTCTCCCACTCTAACCTCTTTTTTTTTTTTCTTTCCCCTCCCCCATGGGTTCCTGTTAAGTTTCTCAGGATCCACATAAGAGTGAAACCATATGGTATCTGTCTTTCTCTGTGTGGCTTATTTCACTTAGCATCACACTCTCCAGTTCCATCCACGTTGCTACAAAAGGCCATATTTCATTTTTTCTCATTGCCATGTAGTACTCCATTGTGTATATAAACCACAATTTCTTTATCCATTCATCAGTTGATGGACATTTAGGCTCTTTCCATAATTTGGCTATTGTTGAGAGTGCTGCTATGAACATTGGGGTACAAGTGGCCCTATGCATCAGTACTCCTGTATCCCTTGGATAAATTCCTAGCAGTGCTATTGCTGGGTCATAGGGTAGGTCTATTTTTAATTTTCTGAGGAACCTCCACACTGCTTTCCAGAGTGGCTGCACCAGTTTGCATTCCCACCAACAGTGCAAGAGGGTTCCCGTTTCTCCACATCCTCTCCAGCATCTGTAGTCTCCTGATTTGTTCATTTTGGCCACTCTGACTGGCGTGAGGTGATACCTGAGTGTGGTTTTGATTTGTATTTCCCTCATAAGGAGCGACGCTGAACATCTTTTCATGTGCCTGTTGGCCATCCGGATGTCTTCTTTAGAAAAGTGTCTATTCATGTTTTCTGCCCATTTCTTCACTGGGTTATTTGTTTTTCGGGTGTGGAGTTTGGTGAGCTCTTTATAGATTTTGGATACTAGCCCTTTGTCCGATATGTCATTTGCGAATATCTTTTCCCATTCCGTTGGTTGCCTTTTAGTTTTGTTGGTTGTTTCCTTCGCTGTGCAGAAGCTTTTTATCTTCATAAGGTCCCAGTAATTCACTTTTGCTTTTAATTCCCTTGCCTTTGGGGATGTGTCGAGGAAGAGATTGCTACGGCTGAGGTCAGAGAGGTCTTTTCCTGCTTTCTCCTCTAAGGTTTTGATGGTTTCCTGTCTCACATTCAGGTCCTTTATCCATTTTGAGTTTATTTTTGTGAATGGTGTGAGAAAGTGGTCTAGTTTCAACCTTCTGCATGTTGCTGTCCAGTTCTCCCAGCACCATTTGTTAAAGAGACTGTCTTTTTTCCATTGGATGTTCTTTCCTGCTTTGTCAAAGATGAGTTGGCCATATGTTTGTGGGTCTAGTTCTGGGGTTTCTATTCTATTCCATTGGTCTTTGTGTCTGTTTTTGTGCCAATACCATGCTGTCTTGATGATGACAGCTTTGTAGTAGAGGCTAAAGTCTGGGATTGTGATGCCTCCTGCTTTGGTCTTCTTCTTCAAAATTCCTTTGGCTATTCGGGGCCTTTTGTGGTTCCATATGAATTTTAGGATTGCTTGTTCTAGTTTCGAGAAGAATGCTGGTGCAATTTTGATTGGGATTGCATTGAATGTGTAGATAGCTTTGGGTAGTATTGACATTTTGACAATATTTATTTTTCCAATCCATGAGCAGGGAATGTCTTTCCATTTCTTTAAATCTTCTTCAATTTCCTTCATAAGCTTTCTATAGTTTTCAGCATACAGATCCTTTACATCTTTGGTTAGATTTATTCCTAGGTATTTTATGCTTCTTGGTGCAATTGTGAATGGGATCAGTTTCTTTATTTGTCTTTCTGTTGCTTCATTGTTAGTGTATAAGAATGCAACTGATTTCTGTACATTGATTTTGTAGCCTGCAACTTTGCTGAATTCCTGTATCAGTTCTAGCAGACTTTTGGTGGAGTCTATCGGATTTTCCATGTATAATATCATGTCATCTGCAAAAAGCGAAAGCTTGACTTCATCTTTGCCAATTTTGATGCCTTTGATTTCCTTTTGTTGTCTGATTGCTGATGCTAGAACTTCCAGCACTATGTTAAACAGCAGCGGTGAGAGTGGGCATCCTTGTCGTGTTCCTGATCTCAGGGAAAAAGCTTTCAGTTTTTCCCCGTTGAGGATGATGTTAGCTGTGGGCTTTTCATAAATGGCTTTTATGATCTTTAAGTATGTTCCTTCTATCCAGACTTTCTCAAGGGTTTTTATTAAGAAAGGGTGCTGGATTTTGTCGAAGGCCTTTTCTGCATCGATTGACAGGATCATATGGTTCTTCTCTTTTTTTTTTGTTAATGTGATGTATCACGTTGATTGATTTGCGAATGTTGAACCAGCCCTGCAGCCCAGGAATGAATCCCACTTGATCATGGTGAATAATTCTTTTTATATGCCGTTGAATTCGATTTGCTAGTATCTTATTGAGAATTTTTGCATCCATATTCATCAGGGATATTGGCCTGTAGTTCTCTTTTTTTACTGGGTCTCTGTCTGGTTTAGGAATCAAAGTAATACTGGCTTCATAGAATGAGTCTGGAAGTTTTCCTTCCCTTTCTATTTCTTGGAATAGCTTGAGAAGGATAGGTATTATCTCTGCTTAAACGTCTGGTAGAACTCCCCTGGGAAGCCATCTGGTCCTGGACTCTTATTTGTTGGGAGATTTTTGATAACCGATTCAATTTCTTCGCTGGTTATGGGTCTGTTCAAGCTTTCTATTTCCTCCTGATTGAGTTTTGGAAGAGTGTGGGTGTTCAGGAATTTGTCCATTTCTTCCAGGTTTTCCAGTTTGTTGGCATATAATTTTTCATAGTATTCCCTGATAATTGTTTGTATCTCTGAGGGATTGGTTGTAATAATTCCATTTTCATTCATGATTTTATCTATTTGGGTCATCTCCCTTTTTTTTTTGAGAAGCCTGGCTAGAGGTTTGTCAATTTTGTTTATTTTTTCAAAAAACCAACTCTTGGTTTTGTTGATCTGCTCTACAGTTTTTTTAGATTCTATATTGTTTATTTCTGCTCTGATCTTTATTATTTCTCTTCTTCTGCTGGGTTTAGGCTGTCTTTGCTGTTCTGCTTCTATTTCCTTTAGGTGTGCTGTTAGATTTTGTATTTGGGATTTTTCTTGTTTCTTGAGATAGGCCTGGATTGCAATGTATTTTCCTCTCAGGACTGCCTTCGCTGCGTCCCAAAGCATTTGGATTGTTGTATTTTCATTTTCGTTTGTTTCCATATATTTTTTAATTTCTTCTCTAATTGCCTGGTTGACCCACTCATTCGTTAGTAGGGTGTCCTTTAACCTCCATGCTTTTGGAGGTTTTCCAGACTTTTTCCTGTGGTTGATTTCAAGCTTCATAGCATTGTGGTCTGAAAGTAAGCATGGTATAATTTCAATTCTTGTAAACTTATGAATGGCTGTTTTGTGACCCAGTATATGATCTATCTTGGAGGATGTTCCATGTGCACTCGAGAAGAAAGTATATTCTGTTGCTTTGGGATGCAGAGTTCTAAATATATATGTCAAATCCATCTGATCCAATGTGTCATTCAGGGCCCTTGTGTCTTTATTGACCCGTGTCCAGATGATCTATCCATTTCTGTAAGTGGGGTGTTAAAGTCCCCTGCAATTACCACATTCTTATCAATAAGGTTGCTTATGTTTATGAGTAATTGTTTTATATATTTGGGGGCTCCGGTATTCGGTGCATAGACATTTATAATTGTTAGCTCTTCCTGTTCGATAGACCCTGTAACTATTATATAATGTCCTTCTTCATCTCTTGTTACAGCCTTTAATTTAAAGTCTAGTTTGTCTGATATAAGTATGGCTACTCCAGCTTTCTTTTGGCTTCCAGTCGCATGATAAATAGTTCTCCATCCCCTCACTCTCAATCTAAAGGTGTCCTCAGGTCTAAAATGAGTCTCTTGTAGACAGCAAATAGATGGGTCTTGTTTTTTTATCCATTCTGATACCCTATGTCTTTTGGTTGGCGCATTTAATCCATTTACATTCAGTGTGATTATAGAAAGATACGGGTTTAGAGTCATTGTGATGTCTGTATGTTTTATGCTTGTAGTGATGTCTCTGGGACTTTGTCTCACAGGGTCCCCCTTAGGATCTCTTGTAGGGCTGGTTTAGTGGTGACAAATTCCTTCAGTTTTTGTTTGTTTGGGAAGACCTTTATCTCTCCTTCTATTCTAAATGACAGACTTTCTGGATAAAGGATTCTCGGCTGCATATTTTTTCTGTCTAGCACACTGAAAATCTCGTGCCAATTCTTTCTGGCCTGCCAAGTTTCAAAAGAGAGATCTGCCACGAGTCTTATAGGTCTCCCTTTATATGTGAGGGCACGTTTACCCCTTGCTGCTTTCAGAATTTTCTCTTTGTCCTTGTATTTTGCCAGTTTCACTATGATATGTCGTGCAGAAGATCGATTCAAGTTACGTCTGAAGGGAGTTCTCTGTGCCTCTTGGATTTCAATGCCTTTTTCCTTCCCCAGTTCAGGGAAGTTCTCAGCTATGATTTCTTCAAGTACCCCTTCAGCACCTTTCCCTCTCTCTTCCTCCTCTGGGATACCAATTATGCGTATATTATTTCTTTTTAGTGTATCACTTAGTTCTCTAATTTTCCCCTCATACTCCTGGATTTTTTTATCTCTCTTTTTCTCAGCTTCCTCTTTTTCCATAACTTTATCTTCTAGTTCACCTATTCTTTCCTCTGCCTCTTCAATCCGAGCCGTGGTGGTTTCCATTTTGTTATGCATTTCGTTTAAAGCGTTTTTCAGCTCCTCGTGGCTGTTCCTTAGTCCCTTGATCTCTGTAGCAAGAGATTCTCTGCTGTCCTGTATACTGTTTTCAAGCCCAGCGATTAATTTTATGACTATTATTCTAAATTCACTTTCTGTTATATTATTTAAATCCTTTTTGATCAGCTCATTAGCTGTTGTTATTTCCTGGAGATTCTTCTGAGGGGAATTCTTCCGCTTGGTCATTTTGGATAGTCCCTGGCGTGGTGAGGACCTGCAGGGCACTTCCCCTGTGCTGTGGTGTATAACTGGAGTTGGTGGGCGGGGCCGCAGTCAGACCTGATGTCTGCCCCCAGCCCACCGCTGGGGCCACAGTCAGACTGGTGTGTGCCTTCTCTTCCCCTCTCCTAGGGGCGGGATTCACTGTGGGATGGTGTGGCCTGTCTGGTCTACTTGCACACTGCCAGGCTTGTGATGCTGGGGATCTGGCGTATTAGCTGGGGTGGGTAGGCAAGGTGCACAGGGGCAGGAGGGGCAGGCTTAGATCGCTTCTCCTTAGGTGATCCACTTCAGGAGGGGCCCTGTGGCAGTGGGATGGAGTCAGATCCGCTCCTGGAGTTTTGGCTCCGTAGAAGCGAAGAGTTGGGTGTTTGCGTGGAGCGAGCAAGTTCCCTGGCAGGAACCGGTTCTCTTTGGGATTTTGGTTGGGGGATGGGCGGGGGAGATGGCGCTAGCGAGCGCCTTTGTTCCCCGCCAAACTGAGCTCTGTCGTCCGGGGGCTCAGCAGCTCTCCCTCTGGTTGTCCTCCAGCCTTCCCGCTTTCCGAGCAGAGCTGTTAACTTATGACCTCCCAGACGCTAAGTCACGCTTGCTGTCGGAACACAGTCTGTCAGGCCCCTCTGCTTTTGCAAGCCAGACTCGGGGGGCTCTGCTTGGCCGGCGAGCCGCCCCTCCACCCCGGCTCCCTCCCGCCAGTCCGTGGAGCGCGCACTGCCTCGCCGCCCTTCCTACCCTCTTCCGTGGGCCTCTTGTCTGCGCTTGGGTCCGTCGACTCCGTTCTACTACTGAAATATCATATTTCTAGCCACAACCCCTACTCAGCTGCAGTAGCACAGGGCTATGTCCCTGAGGTGGGTGATCATCAGGGGAGAAAGTTTGGCTGAAGGTTTTTCCCAAGTGAGCAGCCATCCCAGAAACCTCCGTCTCTACCTTTTCAGAGAGTATATTCTGCTTTCACAGTCGTTGCTATTTTGAAAAAAAAAATGCCTCTGGAAGTCTCTACTATCCTAGAGGTTGGGTCCTCTGATGAGACACCATAGTTCATTGTTTATAACTCTTCTGGAAAGTTCAAAAGCTTAGTTTTTCAAGAATCTCTTTTCCAGAAACCCATTTCATCCTAATTAAAAATGAAATTCTGAGCTGCCCCTAATATGTGTTAGCCATTGTAGAATCAACACAAAACAAAGACTTTTATGTGAAGAGACCTAATGGTCTTTATAATTGACGTGGGGAATATGGCACATATGACTGTGTGTGTTGAAATATTTTTTATTTGGTGACTTAGGAGTAACAACCACACCCAGCTACTGCTGGGGACAGTTATGATGGCTTAGTACTTTGCCTCCTCTTCTCCTATTTTTACCAATTTTTGTAAATAAATAAGACAGTTTTTAAGAAACAAATACTTGGAAATAATTTAAATCTTTCTTCTTTAAATATGTCAAAACAAAGAGTTAATAGAATGGATCCTATCAGTGAGTTTGAAAGGGAAAGGACACCCTCTGCAAAGATTATACTAGTGGACTTACATGCTGTTTAGTTAGTACCTGGCATAAGAACTTGACATGTATTTACTCATCTAATTTTTATAACAATCATATGAAATAGGTACATTATTCTTCTAATGTTATAGATGAAGGAATTGAGGCCTGGAGAAGTTAAACGTGGTCCAAGTTTGCAACACATCATTGGAGGTGAGATATCAACCTAAGGAGTCTTTCTCTAGTAGGGAGCCCAAACTCTCATTTGATTGTGCTGGGCTCAGATTTTGATACAGTTCTCTGGTTCATATGAGCCAACTATCGGTTTTCTATGCACCTTCAAAGCTTCTCTGTCAATCTTGGGCACATTGTTGCTGATGAAATCCATGCCAGTGGGAATCATTAAACAAATGACATGAGAAGGATTATATTTATTAACTAGGTGCTTGGGGCTTTAATATCTCTAGTTTTATTTGCTTCCCACTGATTGCTTGATCATATGGGTGTGATTTCACCTACTATTTTTGCAATTATTTTCTCAATAACTCTGATTACCTCCTCTCTTTGTTAATCACCCTCTCCAGTTTGGGTGATTTTACCAGAGTGCTGACAGTTGTATCTGCAAGAACAGAAATGCCCCACCTTCTCTTCTCAATTATAATTCTTCCAACATGGAGAGTGTTCAAATCTTTTGTCAACTGTTCTCTCTTTTGTAAAGGCCTTGATATTTATTCTTTACTGCTGCATACTCTCCACAACCTGAGTTATATTTCCTAACTCCTTCCAACTTTAAATCTTTTTAAATTTTGTTTTATTATTTATTTTTGAGAGAGAGAGTGAGCACAAGTTGGGGAGGGGGAGGGAGAGAGAATTCCAGGCAGACTCCAAGCTGTCAGCACAGAGCCCAATATGGGGCTCGAACTCACAAACCATGAGATCATGACCTGAGTCAAAATCGAGTTGGGTGTTTAACCGACTGAACCACCCAGGTGCCCCACTCCTTCCAACTCTAAAGTCTAATTTGTCCTTTCTGTCTGTCCTTTGTGGTTACTCATCCCATGTCTTCCAGTCACCCTCACTTCTTCTCTGTGTGGGTCCTCTTCCCCATCTCTAGGCATCTTTTTTTTCCCCATCACGCTCTGACCTTGCTTCTTTGTGCATTATGCATAAGAGCTAACCCTTCACTTTTTCTTTTGTCAAAGTAATCCTTAACTTTCTTTACCCGATTCACTAAAAATAACAGCTCATGAACATAAATGTTTATAATCATTTTTTGGATTTCTTCTTCTTATCCTCCATTTCTCAGAATATCCAGTCCATTATATTAGAGGCACTAGACATATTGAATCATAATAGTCCTTATGACAGCTCTATGAGGTAATCGCTATTATTACTCTCAGTTCACAGGTGAGAAAGCTGAAGAACAGAGAGGCATTGTAACTTGCTCAAGGTCACACTGTTAATGAGCAGTAGAGCTGTGTTCTATGGATATGGTGATTTCAAAGTGTGTTTTTAATTCCTATATCCTACTTCCTTTTTAAAGAAAATGATCTGGCTACCTAGCCTCTGTCATCTCATTGCAATAATTATAGTCTCTTCATCATTTAATAAGGGGACAGATCAGTATTGCCAAATGTAGAATTTGCCGCTTCTAAAACATGAAGAGGCCTTCTTACACACTGAATTTCATAGGAATAGTTGATGAGAGATACAATAACTCATTCTTTATTTTGAAGATCTTTTGGCATGCCTCAGATCAATGAGCCCCAAAGAACTTCATGGGCATAGTAGGCTCCAATATCTTTGTATGGTTTCTCTTTCTCTCTGGGGAGCATATTTCCTATTGAGACTTCTGGAGTACTTGCTACTTCTTACTCATCAGGTCTGATTACAGTGATGTCATCAATATAGGGTATTAATGTGATGTGCTGCAGTGTTCAGATGGTTCAAGTCCCTTCAGATTATACTGTGACAGAGGGCAGTAGAGTTAACATAGCCCTGCAGCAAGATTTTTAATGTTTAATTGTTCATATTAAGTGAATGCAAAGTTCTTCTAATCTCCTGAAGGGTGTTGAATAGAACATATTCACCATATCAAAGGCACATATGGCATTCCTAGGGCATTATTAATATGCTCTAGTAAAGATACCGGATCTGGGACAGTAGCTGTAAGTGGGGCGAGTGCTGGTTAGTTTGTGTTAGTTTGTGTTATTCCACTGTCATCCATCAAAATCCATCTGGTTTATGCACAGGCCAGACTAATGAATTAAGTGGGGGACTATCACTCTTGTATCCTTCGAGTCTGGACTGTGGCAATGGTCCATTCTCCCTCACAAAAGATGAAGTTATTTTGATTTACTACCTCAACTGGAGTGGCTTTCGTTATCAAACACTAAGAGAAAGGCTTTGTAATTTAATGGAAAAATGCTGAAATCTTAAATTAAGATTTATAGATTGAGCAAAAGATATTGAATTTATCCATTCATTAAACAAATAATTTTTGTATACCTATTAAATCTCGGTGAAGGATTTCAAATTCTTAGAGGTGAGAGAGAAATGAAGTAACCTTAGAACACACACACACACACACACACACACACACACACAGAAGATATAAATAGAGGTTAGACAGATAGTGAAGATATGGTGAAGAGTCAGTGGAAGGGCTATGCAAAGCATCCAGAAGTTGCTGGAGGTATTTGATAAGGAATACTGCAGGTACTTGTTAAGAAAATACAATACTACTAATGGGTATTATTATAGTAATATTTAATATTAATGAGGACTAATTATGGACTAGGCACCTTATTTACATTTCCTCAATTAATCCTTTCTATAAACTAATGAGTTGAGGGCCAAATGGTTTCCATTTTATAACCAGGGACACTGAAGTTCAGAAAAGTTAAGCAACTTAATTCTGGTCCCCAGCTGGTAAGTGGTAGAACTCAGACTCAAATGCTTTAGATTGGGGGCTGTAACCCACACCGACTGTGTAGCTGTTGGCAGTGATCTATCCTGTTGGAAGATCTGGTAGTCTCAGCTCTGATGCCTAGAGTGGAAGTGAAGGCTCTTAAATTGTAGAAGAAAGCTGCAGAAATGACCCCCAGAATGCCTGAATACTTCTACCTAAAGATTATTAATGAAGGAAACATCATTTTGGTGTTAAATTTGCTGAAGAAGATGGATACATACGGGGAATTTGGTGACTAGAATTCCTTATCTTACAAAGGGTTGTCAACATAATTAATGATCTGTAGATTTTCTAGATCTTGTACAAAGAAATAGAAGACTTTCATGAAGGTGACCTCTTGAGAAGGCACTGAAGGCTTCGTAGCTTCTTTTTTCTGCTTTAGGTGTATGATAATCTCTCTGCCTGCCCCAAACTATACATTAACCATCTACCAGGACTTTAACTGAATTCTTACTTATTCAACGCTAACACACATTTATTTGAAATGGGAATGGTTTGAGGTGGTGTTTAAATGCAAACACGCTGGTTAAAATGCAGTTTCCACATAATACAAGCATATTCCATGCTACTGTTTTTCTTCTGTTTAAAGTAGTTTTTAGAAGGCTGTATTAAATAACAATAATGAAAATTAAATACGTTATCCCCAACTGCCATAAAAAAGATGGCTTAATATTTTACTCCCTTATAGTTCTTATTAATATATATGCATCATTTTTACATAATTGTAATCAAAGCAGAGATATAATTTTATTTTCTTTTCCCCCATTAATGTATGAGCATTTTCCCATGTAGCTAGTTAGTGTTTTTAAATTAACATGTTAATGGCTGTATATTACTGCATAGAGTTACTAGAGCAAAATGCATGTAACTATTCCTATACCATTGAACATTTAGGTTGTTTTTAACTTTTTACTGGCACAAATAAAGAGCAATAAGGGGTACTTGGCTGGCTCAGTTGGTAGAACATGTGACTCTTGATCTCAGGTTCATGAGTTCAAACCACAAGTTGGGTGTGGAGCCTACTTAAAAAAAAAAGAGCAATAAGCAAATGGAATTTGGAATTTGGGTGATCTAATGCTAAGTCCTGACTTTGCTATATAAAAAGTATGGAACCCTGGGCTAGGTACATATCTTCCTTATTCAATAGTATAATGTGCTCACAAATATCTGTTGTGTTAGAAACTGTGCCTGGTGCTGGGCATACAGTGGAACACAAGAAAGATGTGGTCCCTTCCCTATACAACTATGTAACTAATAGGTCAGTACAGTGTAAAGTGATGATAACAATAATACCTATCTCTCACGATTGTTGTGAGAAGTAAAAGGAATAACTGTAAAGTACTTAACACAGTGCCTGGCATGTAGTAAGTGTCCAATATTACTCTTATTACTATTGGTTTTACTATTATTATAGTGCAGTTATTACTATTTTTATTATTATTTAGGCTTATCCCTTTATTCAAAGCTACTGGTGTTCAAAGATTATGCATTTAATGATTGCTTTTATTAAGCATAATTTAACATTTCTTGAAGCTGCCTTAAGGTAGTATTAGTTTACAAGTTCAGTGTGGTATTTTTAAGTGACAGCTGAAGAGGAGACCACTGGTTTCATTAATTGAGCACCTCCACATATTGTCAGACATTGTGGCAGGGCCAAGGGGTAGGGACCTAATATCTATCCTCAGGGAGCCACAGGCTGTTTGTTTCTTTAAGAAAACAATGGGATGAGGATTATGATGTCTATTGGTTTTTTTTTTAATATTAGCTACATGGTCAATTTTCAATATTCATGCTCAAAGAATATGAGAACACAGACTTTGGGCAGGAAAAATCCCCAAATCTACATGCTACTATATATCACTTATTATAAAACAGATATATCTACTTTCTCAAGTTTACTTAAGTCTACATGACTGATTTATTATCATCTTAATTATGATAGCTTCATTGGATCCCTCGGCATAATTAAAACATTGATTTTAACTCTTGAATTATGAGTCATCATTGCCACTATTTAAAGCCCACAAAGAATTCAGCCTATTAATGCATCCAGGTTGACATTGATTAAAACTTTTGTTACAGTATAAATTTTATTCATCAGCTTTGCTGGAATTTCCTTATATGTGACTGTGTATGAGAAATTCATTACTATGATCTTGTATAATTCATTTTTGCTTATGAATTTATTAACTTTAAAAATGAAACCTGAACATTGATACCTTTGTGGTTCAGCAGAGATGCCTATCCATAAGCAGACTTCATGGGAAAGGTTTCAAGTGTAGCCTGATTTCAAGGGAAATCATTTCTCTGTACCATTCCTTTTACCTCTCAGCCACAATTGTTTTTGCACATATTTAAAGTATTAGAATTTGATAAGTTTTAATGATATGTCTATGCGTATGAAACTCTGATCACAGTCAACTCAATGAACATTTCCATCACTCCCAAATGTTTCCTTATTCCCATTTGTAATCCTTCTTCTCCACCCTTTGCTGCATCCACCCTGAACTTTAATCAGCCACTGATCTCTTCTCTGTCACTACAGATTAATTTTCTGCTTCTAGAATTTTATATAAATTTGAACAACACAGTATGTATTCTTAGTTGCTTAACACTGCAAAATTATTTTGAGATGCATCCACAATGAAGCTGTATCAATAGTCTGTTATTTTGATTCCTGAATGTGAGTCCATTGGATGGATAAGATGAAATGTGTGCACCCATTTACCTGTTCATGAACATTTGAGTTGTTTCCAGTTTTTGGTTATTGTACATAAAGTTACTGAAAGTCATGTAAAAGACTCTATGATTTCATTTTTCTTGGGTAAATACCCAGGAGATGAATGGCTGGGTCATGTGGTAGGTATAGTTTATTCTTTTAATAAACTGCCAAACTGTCTTCTAAAATGTTGTATCATGTTGTATTCCCACCAGTAGTGCATGAGAATTCCAGTTGCTCTACATCCTTACCAACACTGGGTACAGAACTCTTTTTAATTTCAGCCATTCTAGAGATTATAATGAAAGAGCCAGCAAACTGTGGCTCAAGAGCCAAATTTGGCCCACCGCCTGTTTTTGCAAATAAAATTTAATTGGAACACAGTGGTGCACATTTACTTATGTTTTCTCTGGCTATCTTTGCTTTACAATGGCAGAGTTGAGTAGCTGTGATGGAGACCATCTAGCTTATAAAGCCTAAAATACTTATGATCTGGTCTTTACAGAAAAACTTTGCTGACCCCTGATGTAGTGATATCTCATTGAGGCTTTAATTTGCATTTGCCTAATGATTAATGACAGTTAAATGTCACACATAGATATTTAAGCTTCAGGCTGTTGTACCTGACACCAGGTGACCGAGTTGCACTTTTCCCTGCCATTACTATTCTAATTACAACTGGAAAGAATCATAAAGATCATGTGTTCCAACTACTTTTCTAAAACTTGACTCATCTTTTTGTTCCCTATGTTCTTTGCTATGTTGTGTTTAATTGTTATAGTCATATATGATCTAATTTTTTTTACTCTAGTTTTCTGCATAGTTGAAAACATCTTGTTCCTGAAGCAGCATTGATTTCCCAATTGGGCCCCAAAGTTTTTATTTGTTGGCCTTTAGACCAGAGGTGGCTGCAAAGTAGTATTTCTATCCTTTACCCAGTATACACTATACGTGTACCCCCCTGGCATATCTTCTATTATTTGTTAGGTTATTTGTCTCTGAAATATTTTATATACATAAATATATATGTGCAGACACAAATACATTTTATACACAGATGCATATAAATACAAACCAATCCATTTTAGCATATCTTCAAAATTATGGAATAGTTAAATCATTCAGAAAGTAAAATAAACTCGTTTGCCAGCTTCCATTTTGGTCCTGTACAGTAGATTCTCAAATCAGCACTCAGGGTGATTTTTTTGAAGACAAGTAAATTATGTAAATAACTCTTCTTTTCAAAATCCGCTGATGATTTTCTGTCTTACCTAGAACACAAGGAAAGTCCTTCCTCTGATCTTGCTATGTGCTCTTGCCCCTTGAACTCACTTCCTACCACTCTTTCCCTTGCTACTCTGGCCTCCTTACTATCACTGGAACATAGCCAGGTCCTACCCAGGGCTTATGCTTATTTTTTTTCTTTTTTAAAAGTTTTTTTATTTAATTTTGAGAGAATGACCGAGAGAGAGAGAGAGAGAGAGAGAGAGAGAGAGAGAACACACGAGCAGAGGAAGGGCAGAGAGAGAGAGGATCTCAAGCAGACACCTCACTGTCAGTGCAGGGCCAGATGCAGGGCTCAAACTCATGAACTGGAGATCAGGGCCCGAGCTGAAATCAAGAGTCAGATGCCCAGCTGACTGAGCCACCCAGTAGCCCCTATGCTTGTTTTCTTTACCTGGAAAGCACTTCCCTGTTTGCTCCTTCATTTCCTTCAGGTCTCTGCTCAAACATTTTATTAGAATCTCTCCCTGAGATTACAAAGCAGTCCCTTCAATATCTATATCCTCACTCTGTTTTAATTTTCTCCACTCACTTTTCAGTCTTGATATATTGTATATTTATTTACTTTCTACTTATCTCTTTTCTCTTATGAGGATGTGAGTTTCTTGAGATCACAGATTTTTGTCTATTTTCTCCACAACTGAATTTCTGCTATTCACAATAATCTTGTATATCTGACACATAGATAATGTTTAGTAAATACGTATTGAAAATACTAATTGGATGAATACTGCAAGCTGCTTTTCACTCAAGATTCTATTTTTGAGATTTATTCATGTTTATTTGTGTTGGTTCATTTTTAACTGCTGTGTAGTATTCTATTGTATGAATATATCTCAATTTATCATTCTTGATTGGTAGATATTTGAGTTCTTTTCAGTTTTTCACTCATAGGAGCAATACTCAAATATATATTCTAATTATTTATCCTTGTGCACATGTGCTAGTTTCTCCAAGGTGTGTAACTGAGTGGACTTGCTAAATTGTAGGGTATATTTAAATTCAGTTTTAATAGGCACTGTCAAATTTCTCTCCAAAGTGCTTGACTGTTTTGTTCTCCCAACCATGGTCAGTACATTATTAATTTATGTTTATTTTCCATTCTCTGAGCATTCGTGTGGCTGGCTCTTTGTGTGCTTTAGTAGTTAGCATTGTAATGTACAACCTGAGTTGAGTGTTTTCTGTAATTTTTTCCTTTGTTGTGGTCTTTATTTTGTTCATTTATTATACTGTAATGAGTAGATTTGACCTATAAAGCCTGGGGAAAAAAAGGTATGTAAATAATAGTGCTATACTTGCTGGAAAAAAACCCCAAAAAGCTATTATGGTTTTTTGGGGGAAGCTATATAGTTCTTTCAAGGAAATAGTAAAGGAAACAGAGAGTAAATATCAGTAAGCAATTAAATATCACATTCTGAAGAGCATCAGAAACATCCAGCATTCTGAAAGTGCTAGAAAATGTGTATGAATAGCAGCTGAAAAGAGTTCTTCCTGGAGGCCTGCCATGACTTGAGAGGATTTGAAGAGAGGAAAGAGAAATGTCCAGAGTAGGTCACCCTGAGCACAGTCCCTATGCAATGATAACACAACAGGTAGGTGTGTCATCAGAGACTGGTAGCTTTAGTAGACAACAGCCTCATCACTAATATTATTAACTGATGCATAGAGAAAAGTAAAAAGAATATCTATATAGTGCATACTCTGTGCCTGGCCATGTGCTTATTTTTAAAAATATGCATATTTGCCAGTATATCATTATCACCCACTTCCAGGGGTCTCCATCCATAGAAATCAATGCAAATAGTTCTTTCTGGAGGATACAGTATGGTCTCCATGTTTACCAGGCACTGTGATAAATTCTTTCATACATCATCTCATTTTATTCTTGCAATGTCCCTTCAGGTTAGGTATTTTGAGATAGTACTTAGTTCATAAAACTTCTTGCCTATGGTCATGCAGCTAAAAATGTATTATTTCATAATGACATAGGAAAGTGTGATATGAAACATAAATGCAATTTGTGCTGCAATTGAAAAACATATTCTTCTTCATGTCTCCTTTACTGACAAAGGAGTTATCCCAGGTAGATTGTTGACTAAATAAGTCTAAATTCTCCTTTCAATGACCTCATTTGTTCCTGATTTGCATATGGCTCTTTAGAGGGGCTTGGGGGTGGGGGTGGGGTCAGGCAGAAGTTTGAGTTGGCATCTCTCAGTCCCTATAGACTCGTCACTGCAGAATGGGATGTTGTTGCTGAGCTAGCACAGATGGTTGACTGAATAGAGAATGGATAAGGGGCAGACATCATATTCTATGACACTTTTAGGACAGGGAATATTTTTTTGAAACTGGGAAATGATGGCATACCTCTTTCAATGATCTTCAGAGACATTAGCAAAGGAATTATCCACTGGAACCCATGAGAGCTCTATAAAACTCTGGTCAGAGCACACTGCAGTCTTAATATGTGGCCTTTGATTTAGAAAATACTAACGTCTAAAATGAGAAACTTAGAATGTTTCATGAAATCTTCCACCTTCCAAATACACATTAATCTTGGTGAAACGTGGTGAAATAAAAGTCACGGATATTACTGCCCTCCCAACACAACATGAGAAAGTTTTCCTTGATATCTTGATATCAAGGTTTATGTAAATTGATCTACATTAAGGACATTTATAGAGGGTCTAACCATGCTTCCTTTTTTAAACTTATTGAAGCAGATGAAAAGAATTGATTTTCTCATATTTCTTTTCTTTTATACTTCCACGGGCATTCCTAAGGGATCTTCAACCTAGAGGAAGCACATCAAACTTGGCAATTAGTGTTTTGATCAAGTTGGTATGCCACATCTCATTATTCAATTTACAGCAGATATCTTGGCCTTTGAATCTTTTCTACTTAAGGACCAAAGGATTATCTTTCATATACAATACCCTCCTTATTCAGCCAATAAGATGGAATTTTATTAAGATCATTGGATAAATCACTTGACAAAGGGGGGTCAATGACAGTTGAATGACACTGATAGCTCCTGGAAGGCAATGATTTTATCCCACCCACCATACTTTTTCCTAGTGCCTAGAATAGTGCTTGATGTGTAATAGGAGTTCAGAGACTAGTTACTGAGTGAATATTATAAATTCATGAAATCCTGATATCAAATTCTCCTCTTCTGTCCATAAAGCAATGATATATCTCTTTTTTTAAACTGGGATTCTTTTATTTACATGTGGATAATTAGTTTTTAATGCTCAAAAAAAAATAGTAAGATCTTTATTTATTTGTTAAGATGGAGATGTAACAATGTCATTTAAGCCTGGCTCTTGAACATTGATTTCATTTTTGCATGTGGGTAGAAATCATGTGTTTCCTTTTCTCCCCATTTCATAAAAACCGACAAGCAAAAATGATCACCTAAACGTCTTCTTTTTTTTTTTTTTCTTCTAAGTTTCTTTTTGAGTATTTACTGACCGCATTGGGAATATCCACAAAGAAACACTTTGGGGAAAAATGTTACTGATGGTTTCCATTTCTAAAATTACCATGAGATAAAGGCTGCCATGGAATTCTAAACCTAGAGAGCAATAAATTTAATTTGCTCTGTTGTTTTTTTATTAGCCTCGAGCTAAGTAACTGTTCCTTTTAGTTTAATTTTTTTTTCTTCTCCAAGCTTTAAATAGACTACAGAAACAGTAAAACCTATCATTTGGTCATCCTAATGTATTCATATATTTCATATATATTTCATATATACATGCTCTTCATGTATAGCATATATTTCATATATGCTAAATATTACTATAGATGCAAAGAAGAACATCTGCTTTTGAAAATTACCAACATCTCTAAGATTGCAGAGCATTAAAGTGCAGTAGAATTTCCACTCAACAGTGAGCCACCCACACAGTTTTTCAGGCATATGCCTCATAAAAAAGTTCCCAGAATATTATTGTTCATGGAAAGCTTCTGAAAAACTCTGAAATAAAGAAAATACATTTACATGTGGATTGCTATGTTTTGAGGTTCTACAATATGCATCTATAAATTAAATTCTTATTAGAAATATTACTACCAGCTTGTGTAAGAGCAATATTTCAAATGCCTCTCTTTCCTCAGCAAAAATTTCCATGCTAATTACAAGACTCAGAGTTCAGCCAAGTTCCTTTACATTCTTGTATATTTTGAAAGGATGGTATCACCATACTTATATAAGTGGCTATATATGTGAGATAATAAAAGGATGATTTTCCTCCTTAATCTCTGTGCTTTATATTTTTCAGAATGCTAAGTATATAAAACTGAAAAGGAAATTGAAAAGGAAAATGATTCCTATAGAAATGCCTTCTTTTGCAAAAGAGAGGATTTAAAAGAGAATAAAAAATTTTAAGCTTGATAAGTTAATGAATTAGTCATTAACCACCTTCAGAAAATAAATTATAGAAACAATATGAGAAACACATGCAATGTTTTTGTGGGAATTGATCTTAGTTTCTGAAATGATTTCTTCAAATAGAGACTATGTCTTATTCTGTGATGTTTAATTCACTTTAGGTTCTAATATTCAGGACAAAAAAAAAACAACAACAAAATATAAAACAAACCCCAAACAAAATCTCATAAAGATCCACAAATTTTTGGTAGCACATGGTTGTTAATTTTTATTCCATTTGACTCTGACCCAAAGACAAGTCTTCAGTTTCTAGTCTGTGTTTTTTCTTAACAATGAGGTCAAATGCATAGAATATCTTTGAGTGTAAAGTATTTGGGCATTTCAGACACAATTAGAATGGATATTTCATTAAATCAGATAAGATCGCTCTTTTGAGACTGATGGAAAGCAAGTATCTATTTTTATTTTTATTTTTTTCAGCTTTTTTTATTAGTCATCCTACCATGTCTTTCCTCTTCTGGCAAAATCATTTCCATTTTTGTTTGAGATTCCTACCATGTGAATCTGGCCCTACTCCACTGCACCAGCAACAGAGTGACTGTAGACTATGACACCCATGCCTTTTTCAGTAGTCATTGGTCCAAAGTTGTATGCAAGTGATCGACTGGGTCAAACCCAGTCCTTCTCTGGAGCGCTTCTAAAGCAGAAGAGAAGAACTTGCATTTTGCTGCTGCTTGCACAAAGAACCCCATCACCACCTCATTCACTTTACACCCACCACATGGAAGGGAGGATAAGAACAACACACAGAGATGTGTCAAGACTAGAGGTGGATCCAGGCATTGATAACATTACTTGAGTCCAAGAAACCAGATATTCCTAAGGCCAGCACCTATTTTATATATGTGAGTCAAAAATTTCCCTGTTTAAATGTAATCTTGTTTTGGATGAGTTTCTGCACTTGTGATGGAAGAAGTCCTAACAAATGCATTGATCATTTAGCAGCAATCATTTAGTGCCTACTCCACTACAACTTTCAATGGAGTTAAATAATTGTGTGCCTATGATGAGATGGCATAAAGGTACACATTAAATGGTAAAAGTTGTGGTTTAGTTTGCCATCTTGAAATAAGGTAGCTATTCATAAACATTTCAGATGGGCATATATTCTGTTACTGTTGACATATTTTGGTGAAAATGGAAAGTTTCATTTGTTGAAAGAGACAAGAACAGGGGATATACCAAGTGATGTCAAGCCTCTCATGATTGTCATCCAGGTATGCCCTTGTGGGATACTGAAATACTGATTACTGAACTTACTATGAGTTTAATGGCATCCTATTAGGGATGATATTCAAATTCTGGCAAGAAAGAACATTAATTGTAACTTGGGGATTGAATCCAGGTTGAGTGTAAGAAAAGAGTTACCGGACCCTGTGGTAACATGGAGCTATAAACACCAATCTCAGCAAAGTCTGGATAACTTCAGTTTTGAGGACTATGCTTCTGCCATTTTGTCTGCCTTGATCCTCCTCTTCCCTTGAGTCTCTTTCCCACTGCCACTTTGTCTTGAATTCAAGTCCCTGGGCATTTCCTGGCTCCTGACCACCTGCTTTGGAGACCCTAGGCCTGTATTGCAACTGTGTTGTCTGGGATCTGTATTCAAGACACATTACTAATACAATAAAAGCAATCCTGCATGAGTGTAGAAAATACATTTAGACTCCCTTTTGTGAAAAACTAGAGTAGCAGTGAAAAATATAGGCTTTGGATTAAAACACACCTAAGTTAAAATTCTATCTCTGTCACTGACTAGCACTGAGATTGGCATCTCTAAAATAGGGACATCTCTAAAATCTTGTAGAGGTATCCTAAAAATTAAAATACTGCATATGAAATGCATAATATTTTTCCCACATAGATTATTAATAAAATATATCAGCAATATTTTTATAACACAGTGGGCCCCAATAGGGCCTCTCTAGTGGGGGTTCACTTCACAACCAAAAGAAATATACCTGTTAAGTTTCTTCTAAATCTAAGGTGCTGGGCTTTTCTTTATGTTGCTCATGTTCCATTATCAACAGGGGCCTTGAACACATTCACACCTTTAACAATTGGCAGAAGCCAAAGATACTGTAATACATATAGTAAAGGTGTGCTTACGACCTATACTGCACACAGTACAATATGAAATACTGTGCTTGACACAGTTCCTGGACCATTTTTCTCTTCTGGATGCAGAGTCCCCATTAGCTGTTCTGAGCTGGCCTGTCCTCTTCCCACATAAAAGATGCAATTCAACAGAGTAAAAATTGCTGAGCAAACCCACCTGAATCATTCTCAGGAAGCCAGAATTATTTTAAAGAAGAGGAATAATGTAGTATATTAAACTATGGAGATTTAGATTCTGGTTTTGCCATTTTTTTTCCTTCTTTCCTTTCTTTCTTTCTTTCTTTCTTTCTTTCTTTCTTTCTTTCTTTCTTTCTTTCTTTCTTTCTTTCTTTCTTTCCCTTCCTTCCTTCCTTCCTTCCTTCCTTCCTTCCTTCCTTCCTTCCTTCCTTCCTTCCTTCCTTCCTGTGACACCAGACATATTACTACTCTGTGCCTCAGTTTTCTTCATTGTAAGAAGGGAAAACAATGATGTTTTGTGAAGATGAAATGAATTAATAAGTGTGAAGCACTTGGCACCTCGTGATCACTCAATGAATAATAACTGCTTGATTCTGCTAGGGCCAGCATGAATATTATGACTGTTTTAGAAGACCTTGCTTTCCACTTCCATTTCCTGTTCCAGTGAGTTTGGAAAATGTTAGGAAGTACACTGCTATCTTCAGAGGTAATGAGCCACTTGAAAGTTTCTTGGGATGTCCAAGTAGGTTAATATTATGTAGTAGTTCACACGGAGCAATTACATTGGGGGGAAATTTTCTTATTTCAGAGCTCAAGGGCAGTGTGTTCCCATGTTTTATGAGGAAAGTTTTCAAAATTGCTTTTGTGAACTATTGGAAATCTGAGGTTTAACTCTTTAAAGGTGAGAGTAGCTGCCATTAAACTAAGCAGGTGTGAAGGTATTTCAGGGATTACTTTGACACAATTTTTGTGATTTTGTTAAACAAACATCTAGAAGTGTTTAATTTGCTTAACTATCACCACCAAATCTAACAACTTTTTGTTAGTTTGTTCAGCAACAACAAAGTTTGCTTTGTTGAGGTGTCCCAACCTATAATAATGCCCCATTGCTGGAACCTGGTAGACCTATAATGTTATATTTGGGAAATGGAATCCCTTTAAAAGTAGAAGAAAGCAGAACCCACTAATTCCATTTTTAGATACTTCTGGTAAGCAATCTTAGGAGACAATTTTCAAAATGACTTCTCTGGATTTAACTAGGTTGACACCAACCATTCTTCTGGAGAACCTTGCTGAGAGTCTCCTATTTTATATTAAGGCACAAAGATCCAACAGAAGCCTGGTCCACCACTACCTCACCCTGGGGCCAAGACCTGGGGCATGGTAAGATTTACCCCACCCCAGATGCATTAAAGTTCAGAATGCATACCCAGATTGAAAACTAGAGATAACATTTAAATATTTATTTGGTAAAATTTTGAATTTTGGTGAAAAAAATCATTTTATGTTCTATAGATTATATAATGATGACAATAAAGGAAGTGAACATAAACTACAAGGGCAGACATTAAATCTTAAATATTGAATATCTTCTTTTTCCAATTTAATCTTCTCTTGCTATCAGTTTCCATTTATCTCCCTTGAGGAACATTCATAGCAGTAGCCTGAACCTTAACAGGTTATAACTTTGCACCTCAATTCTGTAAGGATTTCTTCCCTCAACAAAGATGGTGACTCTACCTAAATGGTCTCAAAACATTAAAGCAGTGTGGCCAACTTGGTCAAATATGTTTAAGAAAAAAAAGAAAATATAGAAAAAAAAAGAAAGGATTTAACCTTTTATGTTTAATGAATATCAATACTAAGAAACCTAGATGATTTAATGATATCAGTACTAAGAATACTAGATGTCACATTTTTTTTCCATTTGGAGTAGATAGATAACTATCGCTTTGCCTAATTTTTTATTAAAATACCACGAAATATATTTATACTAGAATTAAATAAAGATGGAAGTTCATACTTCTTTTTCAAGAAGTCAGCTCCTTTTTCCATTAAGCCCCAAACTATGCATTGCTTCCTCTTACTATCCTGCTTTAGTGTCAACTATCAAGTATTCCATGAATTAATTTTGACCTATGTTTGGGATGAGACTACCATAATGTAATTCTGATTGTGCTGTCCAAGAAAAAATATATATGTTTAACCATTGTCAAACCAGGAGGGGAAAAACCTAAAAAAAAGGAAAACCAAATCATTTTGAAGGTTTAAAAGAAATTGAAGGCTGCTTACTTTTTTTTTTTTTTTTTTTTTTTTTTTTGTCTTTTGCCTCCTCTATCCGGGAACATGTTGTAATCATGACAGTTCTATTCTGTTTCTGTGCACTTAGGCCTAAAACTCACATATTTTCTCCATATTACTAAAAGCTTTTTGTCTGATTCATGAATGTCACCATGCAGAAAGATGGATGCATTTTTCCTGACTCTCGTATATTATTTGACATTCTCCCACTCAGAGAGAACTGACAGACTGGCTGGGTAGTTATTGTGCTCTATAAAGAGAATTATTACAAGGAAATATTCATTCAACAGGAAGGGGGAAATGAATCTCCTAGATTTCAGCACAACATGAATTGATTTACTTTAGAGAGTGAAAATCTCCATGTTAAGGTTATGTAATTAAAATCTTTCTCATTTAAATTCCTTTTTTTTTTAAAGAAGTGAATTCTCTTTCATTAAGAAAATTAGAATACTCTTTCTACTCCCACTCCTCTATATGTAGTACTATTGCTTAAATTATGATAACTATGTTTAAGTAATGTCAGCTCTGATTTATCCCCATATGGTATCCCCCCCTCCATTTCCACTCACATATTCACTCTGTAAATTGCTTTCTCAGGTACTCTAATGTGAATCAATTGCATTCAAGGTCACAATTAGCAGCCTCCCTGTATCCATGGCCTTGCAGTGTGACCTTGCAGATTCTTCCATCAAGAGGTAAATCTATTTCCCTAATTCCTTACTCCGTGAGTCTGATCTAGCTTTGTGACTTGCTTTGGCCAATAGAATGTGGCACAGGTGACCCTATGTCACTTGTGAGTGTGGGCCTCAGGGAGTCATACACGCTTCTGCTTTTTCTCTTGAAACCATACCACCATGTCACTGACATGTGAATAAATCTGGATCACATTGGGGGTTAGGGATTAATAAATTAATTTTTTGGGGGGTGGGGAGAGACACAATTCAGTCCATAGGCGTATCTAAAGAGGTCATATTGTTCAACTTTTAAGTAAGATGTGTCTACATCTAGATTTTCCTAACAAAGGGGATAAAAATTCTATTTAAAATATTCCTGGAATTGATGATTCAACAACTATTGTGTTAATAATTTGTTTCTTTTAGAGTCTGTAGGTTCTTGCTTATGTCTGCTTACAAATTTTCAATTTGTGAATTTAAATTCTTTCAATTAAATTTAACACTTATACTTTCTTCTGTACAGTCAGGGAATGAATGGTGCAGTATCAAAATTTCATTTTTTCTTTTTTCTTTTTCTTTCTTTTTAGAGAGAGAGAAAGCATGCACTCATGCATATGAGTAGGGGAGGGGCAGAGAGAAAGAGAGAGGGAGAGAGAGAATCCCAAGCAGGCTCTGCACTGCCAGCACAGAGCCTGACACAGGCTCTATCTTGTGACCCTGGGATCATGATCTGACCCAAAATCAAGAGTCGGATTCTCAAGCAGCTGAGCCACCCAGGCACCTCAAATTTCATTTCTTGGTTGCAGAATAGCCATATCATTACTTCCTCTCCTCATTGTGTTTGTTGATATTCAACTTTATGATTTTCAGGACTATATCCAAAATCACCAGTAATAGTAATTAGGGTCTCTGGAATTTTTTTCATTTAGGATATATTTGAAATTTTCTTAAATTGGATAACTGGTTACATAAAGCATGCTGTTCCCATGGAACCCACAAGATAAAAGTCATAACTGCATAAACCTCTTCCTCCACAGAAGGAAAATGCACATATGAAGAATTTCTTTTAGGACAAGAACCAAAAGTATATCAATTTTAGTTGATTCAACTGATGTTTACATTAGTATAGGAGCTGATCTGTCTTAGTCATCTTTGTGCATGGCTTTAGTCACTTTCTTAAGAGTACATTGCACTGATCTCTGCCAGTTTTCTTTCATGACATTTTTGAATTAATTTCATTGATTCACTTATTCTGCGAATTAATAGTGAGAGAAATCCTACAATATGTTAGGTACCATTCTAAGTTCTGAGGTTACGATGGTAACCAAAAGAGACGAGATTCTAAGAATCTTACTATCTAGTGGTAGATGACAATATAAACATGAATATAAAATACATTGTCTAGTACTGCTCTGTGTTATAAAGAAAAATAAATCAAGTTAAGTAGAGAGTAGAAGGAATTATTTGAATAAGAAGATCAGTGGTAGTATATCTGATGATACATTATTGGAGCAGAGATCTAACTGAAATAACAGAACAAGTTATATATATTATCTGGTAGGAGAAAGTTGCAGGCAGAAGAAACAGCAAATGTCAATGCCTGAAATAGTAACAACTTTGTTTTAAAACTTTCAGCCCAACTTGGAAGACAAAATTTTTCAGGCGAGCAAAGTTGGAGAGCCTAGGTAGATAAGTGATGCTAAGGGAACGGCATGTGCAAATCCACATGGCAATCAGGCAGTAAGAATGGCAAGAAGCCAAGGATGGCTGTGGCCACAGGAAGTCCTGATCAGTGATGAAAAATAGGAATAGGACTAGCTCACGGGAAGAAAGTTATGAACAGCAAGCTAAGGAGTTTGAATTACTTTCAATAAATATAGCAAGCCTAAATAAACCCAAAGCTTAAGCTCAAGTAATATTTCCTACTCCTTTAGTTGGTTTTTAAATGTTTGGGTTTTTTGTTTTGTTTTGTTTTGTTTTGTTTTGTTTTGTTTGTGTTTCTTCTTTTGGAAATGAGGTTTCAAAATGTAGCAAGGGAAAGCTTTATATCAAGATATAGAGGAAGAGTGTTCTCCCTGGAGATTTCTAAGATTAGGTTGCTTAAATATTGGAAAGAATTTGTCAGGCTTTGCCAAGCCCATTACATTGTCCTGGAGCCAATATAAGGTTGGGATTTGTAGATCCGCTGGTTACTCTCTCTTCCTCTGGCTATCATTAATTCATTAAGAGTATTTACTGGTACCCAAGATACTTTAGGCACTGTGTTAGTAGTTGAGGATGCTAATGGACAAGTAAACCATGGTCTTTGCCATCAGAAAGTAGTTTATTCCTACTTGAGACCAGCTGTCATAGTGGTAAGAACATAGGTTCTGGAATCAGACTACAAGGGTTTATAATCTGGCTCTGCCATTTACTAAATTAAATGTTACACAATTTATGCTTATTTATGCTTCAAATTTCCAATTTGTAAAATGAGGATTCATTCCTTCAACAAATACTTGTTGGGATATTTCTAGGCACTCTCATAGGTATTTTGAGATACAACAGTGAACAAAACAGACAAAAATAAAATATGTAGTTAATGGGAATGTTTTAAGGACGTAAGGTTATATGTACCACGCCTGAGCACAGTAACTACTAAATAAATGTTAGCCATACGTTTCTTATATGCTAAAACTAGTGCTTGGTGAATATAAATCCCTGATTAAAGGTAGTTGAATTGAATTGACTTATTTTATGGGAAACAATCTGTGTTACAGTCCTAAAATACAAAGGAGGTTGATAAAGTAATGGTTAATTACATCAAAATAGGTTAATGAAGAGAAATGAAAATGTCTGGAAGTCCAAAGTCTAGTCCTCAACTTTGTGGTTGACACTGAGCAGCAGCCAAGCCATTCCACATTCTTCTTCCTGTCTGTGGCAAAGCTCTACGTGCCTTCCCAGTATCCAGCTTCCTTTCCTTTCTTGCCCCCAATTTTATTTTGGTTATCATGCTTCAACTAAATGAAAAGTACTACACTTGCCAGCATTCCTGGCAGCCAGGGATGGTCAATGAGATGAAATTAGAATTTACTGGATGAAACTTCTAGGAAAGGTCTCTAAAGAGGGAGGGACTCAGCTCACACGTGCCTTTTGCCCTGCAGTGTTTACCCTTTCCCTTCTCCAGAATGTGAACTCAATGCTAGATGTGAAGCAGCCATCTTATGATAATGAAGTAACCATACAAACAAAAGCAAACAGGGGGATGGTGAAATGAGCCTGGCTCCCAGTGGCATTGTGCAGTTGCTAAATTAGCCCCAGATTTCCTTCTGAGAACCTCTTGTTATGTAGGCAAAACTGCCTAAATTTGTTTAAGCCAGTGTTACATTTGGTGAGGGGTTTAAGGGATTGCTTCTATTATTCACAGCCGAATGCATTCTATAACCATATAAAGTTTCTGGGTGCCCACTATCTCCTAGAGTGGCTGCACGGACCACCACTGATGACTTTCGTATTTTTAGTATCTAGGAGGTTGTCCACAGTACAAAGCCCAGTTTTCTGACAAATAAAATGTGTGGCTTAGTTTCTGCCCCCAGATTCAGTCTTGTCACTCCTTATAGACATTTTCCTCCATTGGTTGAATGTATCCATTTTCCATTCACTTGAATTCACAGGTGCAGGCTCATTGTGAGGGGAGAGCCAACCCTCTGCTTGTAAAGGGTAGAAAAGCCTTTCTTCCCTAAAATACCCATCATCGTGATGGATACTCAGTAGGTGCTCCAACAACACATGTGGTTCAGGCTTCTGATGTCATTCACATCAGTTTTAGTAGCATCTATGTGTCATTTAAATGTAGAATTGTGGCTTTCTCACACCTGTGCATTTACTATTTTCAAGAAATTTTGGTTATCAAACCAGAAATCCATTTGCATAAAGGAGTAAAAGGGTTTCCATCTTCACTAGTAAAAAAGAAACAATATAATGAATTCCTTTTTTATTGGATCTTTATTTTAGTTATTTTTTAAATGAATCCTTTTATTTATAGCTACATGCAAAATCCTTTTGGTTGATTTACTTCAAAGGTTTCTTCTCCCCACCCCATTTTCTTTCTTTCATTTCTAAAATGTAACTTGAAAAGCGCTCAGGGGCAAAATGTATTTTTACCTACATTTGGTTTGAGATCAAATGCTGAGGAGAAAAGCTAGCTATCAATTGCACAGCCATATTTTAAATCTGGGCTCAACTGGAGCATTATAGATCAGGAATAAACCACTTCATTTAGATTGGCTTTCTGTCTACAGGTGCCATTCTTAATTATCCATCACTCCTGAAAAGGATTTGTGGGAAATCATGAGGCGTCTTCATTTCCCCCAACTCCTGCCAGCTCCTGTGTCTCCGAGTGCCAACCAGCCCTTTCTCCTTTGACTTCTTTACTAGAGCACATCCCTTAGGCCTTTCTTATCACTTGCAAAGCTTAAGTCAGCACTTTCCTAGAGTGGGAAGCTCAGGATTCCTTCCAAGGAGTTGCAGGAAAAGCTGAAGCATTTATGGGCAGAGAGTCAGTGCACATTGCATTTCTCCAGGGCAGCTGAAAAATTGTCACTGAACATTGACATTTCCTTTTGGTCTAATCAGTAAGTTTTCTTTCAGAGTTGAATGCATATGTACACTGTGGATGTCTGGCTTATCCTATCCTAATTATCCATAGGTGTCCATTTGAGTAGTGTGTTATAATGGAAATGGCATTGTTCTGGAAACAAAGGTATCAGTCCTGCCAGTTCTTATCAACACGACTTCAAACAAATAACCCAAATCCCAGGCTTCTGTTCCTCATCTGTGGAACGTGGAATGGAGTTAAGGCCTGTCCTATCTATCTTATAGGATTATTGCGAGGTTTGGTAAGTAGAGAATATGTCAAGGGTTTTGTACACTATAAAGCACTATAGACAGGTAATTATAAAATCACATCACTGAACTAAAACTCACTCCTTCTCTCTATAAGCATGCCTCATAGGTTTCTATAAATATTCAGTCCTGCCAGGCCAAGGAAAATCTCAACACTTTCCATCTTGCAGTCATGAGACTTGGCAAGGGATAAATTATTAGACTGTGGGGTTCAAATCCTGACTTCTTTGCTTACTAATTAGGGGATCTTGGATTAGTTTTTCAACCTTTCCAAAGCCTCAGTTACCTCATCTGTAGAATTGGGATATTGATTGTATCCGTACTTCAGGTTGATTCTGGGATTATATGAGACAAGCCTTGTAAAGTGGTTATTATAGTGCCTGGTATATAATAAATAATGAATATTAGCTATTGTTAATTTGTTATTAGCATGGGCACAACAAGTAGGTCATGTGATACTGAGAAGATGATAACTAACATTTTAGTTTTTCCTCTACAAATGGCTAACAGTTTACCATAGAGACTGGGGTACTTTCTCTAAGAGCTCATGCTAGCTAGTAATGGCAGCTGAGTAGGTGGTTTTTTTTTTGTTTTTGCTTTGTTTTGTTATATTTTACCATTTTTTGCCATTTAGCTAGAGGTCATTTTAATTTGAATTTGACCTCTTAGCCTCTACCTGCTCCTCATTCCACGTTCTGACAGAAATGAAGTGTGATCAGTATTTTATACATTCAGTGACTTTATTTTATGCCAAATGTCTGATATTTTACATTTTTTTAATTTTTTATTTATTTATTTATTTATTTTTAATTTTTTTTTTTAACATTTATTTATTTTTGAGACAGAGGGAGACAGAGCATGAATGGGTGAGGGTCAGAGAGAGGGAGACACAGAATCTGAAACAGGCTCCAGGCTCTGAGCTGTCAGCACAGAGCCCGACACGGGGCTCAAACTCACGGACCGTAAGATCATGAACTGAGCCGAAGTCGGCCGCTTAACCGACTGAGCCACCCAGGCGCCCCTGATATTTTACATTTTTATTTGTGCATTTATTTATTTATATGAATAAGCTTTTAAAGGAAAAATAGTAAATTACATTTAATTATAAACTTATTTAACTTTAATTTTGGGGAAAAGGATAAAAATATGTGAAATATATTCTGTTCTGGAAAATCCTGTCAATGTGATCATAGTACTCATGGATTTATGATTGAATTTAATGAAATGAACCTCATTAAGCTTTCAGAAACTATGATTTAAAACACTTTATTTCCTATAATGCAGGTAGGAAAATAGCTATTAGATCCTAAATCTCAACTCTCATCTATTTTGTGGGGAGTTCTGAATGCACTTGTTGAATACCTGTGTTTATTTTATGCTAATCTATGAACAGGGAAGCTATTAAGGACCTGATGTGGGTGAGCAAAATGGGAATTTTAGGACCAAAGAGATTTGGGGAAGGTGAAAGCTAATGAGGAAATGAACATATTTCATTGGTAGACTTGCTATTGCCTAGGATTGGAATGGGCTAATAGGACAGGGTTCACATCTATATACCTTCATTTTTATATTTGTAAGCACACAAACCCTGCTGGATGTCCAGTGTATCAACATGTGCAACACATAGGACCTCCAAGGTACACGATTCAACTGTCCTTTGTTGGTCAGTTAAGAACTAGGATAATCTGTAAGAATACAGCCATATATATATATTTTTATTCTAGAGAGAGAGAGAGAGAGCATGTGTGAGTGGAGGGAGAGAGAGAGAGAGAGAGAGAGAATCTTAAGCAGGCTCTATGCTCAGTGCAGAGCCTGATGTGGGGTTCAATATGATGAACCTGGTATCATGACCTAAGCTGAAATCAAGAGTTGGACATTCAACTGACTGAGCCATCCAGGAGCCCTTGAATACAGCCATATGTTAGCAGCCTAACTGGGTCTCCTGTATTTTCACACTTTTTAAATTTTAGTTTTATCTCCTTAAACTTTAAATATGTCCAAGACTCTCATATACAAATACGAATAAAAAATATATACACAAAACACACATATATATGTATGTGTAATGGCAAAGAAAAAGCCCTCTACCTCTGGGATTCAGGGAATTATCTTAATTATTTTGAGGGTCCTCATTTCCTTATTTCCTACTCACTCATTAACCTGATTTCTCTCTCTTTTATGCTCCTTCACATACACTAGCAAAGCAGCTCCCTCCAAGGTCTTTAGAGACCTCCAGTATGGCAAATCCTATGGGCAATGCTCAGATATATCCATGCTGGACTTGTCTTTGGCATTCAATAGTGCTCTTTGAAGTTTGTCACAATCATATTTCTTCTGTAGGATCGTCTTCTTCCATGTACCTTTTAAACGTTGATATTCTCTGTAGTTCTTTCTTTTCACTTTATAAATATTCCTTGGGTATATAATAGATACCTTCCTACATTCCAATGAGACTTACATATGTATCTTTACTCAATATCCCTGTCCTGGTTTCTAAGCCCATGTTTATTATTACCTATTAATTTGTCCTCTCTGGATATTGAACAACTAATTTAAATACACTAGGTTTAAAATGTAAATAATTTCTCCCCAAATTTGCTTCTTCTCAGAACTTAAAAAAATATTGCTTAATAATAATACTATTTATCCAGTAGCTTATTAAAAATATTCTGAGTATTATTTTTGAATTTTTTCCTGATTGTCAGCTATGCCCTCCATTTCCACCATATCCAGTCTTGATCTCCTCCTATCTGTGTTGGAGGTCCCCCTTTGCCACCTGGCAAAGTCAAGCCTCAGCTGAAGCATAAGCTCCCACTCTCCCACCCCCCATAATGCACTCTAGGCAGAGTTAGGTATGCTACATGTACATCTCTGATATGACCATCATTACGTTAGAAGATTTAAGAACAAATGCAATGAAAATGAAGAGGTTGTTTGATATGGAAGGCCGACTGGTCACCTAGACAGATTGCCACAAGGTCATATTTATTTATTTGCCCAGAAACCTCACAAGAGTCCAAGACCAGACTCTTGGCCTTGTGTGCTCAGAAACTAGCCTCAGCCATGTCTCAGTTAATAAGAATAATTGGACATAAATATGTTAACTCACACTAAGAGACCCAACAGAGGCCATTTTGTGACTTTAAAATGAGAAACATCTGGGAAGCCGATTTACATTTGTCTGATAAGTACATTTGCTCCCTGTAGATAAGCTATACTGAAAAAGCCAGATTATCAGAGAGTCTTGATAAATATGAGATCAGAACAAGGGAATTTATAGACATTGTATAATTTCAATATTTTATGGCATTAGGCTTCCTTAATTGGACGTGACAATCACAACAAAGGGATGTACTTTAGGCAAAGCAGATAAGCCTGCCAGTGTGATAAAACTCTTTTCTGGATGGCATTTGGACAAGAGTTCCCAAATTTGCCTTTTTTCTGTACATGAATCTCATTTTCTCTATTTAAGTGGCTGAACTACCCCTTGTCTAATTGACCCATTCTTTCTTATTTTATTGCACTTAAATAAGATTATAATCTAAACTTTACTGGCCTGCAGACCAGTCTCTTTAAGTAGAATTTGCAAATCTCTGCTTTGACTGAGTATTGATTTCTGAGGGCAAAAATTGTTTTCCTTATACCTGTTTTGTTTCTGTGGTGATGAAGAGACCTTTGCATTGTAACTGCTTGTTTATTTTCCCATTTGACTTACCCAGAAACCTATAATATCCTAGGGATTGGTGACTATGATTTATTAATTTTATCATCCCATTACCTAGCCTAGAATTTAATCGCTGAAAAATATGTTGCCTAAATGAATATAGGTTAAAATTTTTCTTTGGTAGTAAAGTGATGTTGATTTTCACTGATATTTTAAGCTACCTTTAAGTGGAAGTGTTATTTTAGAATCCGTAAAAATTTAAACATTTTCAAATTTGTGATTTTTTTGTGTTCTGCAATTTAGTTTCCCTTTCAGGAAGTGATATTCAATCAATTAATAATATGTTGAGACAGAGAAAAATAAAAAGTAGTTAAAATCAAGGTTATTAGCTTGTAATTCATTACATTAAAATATTCATCCATTGAAGTTATATAATATATTGTGATAAATACTATTTAGCTTACCAACAGTGCAACATTTTTTTATTAGATTGCTTAAATTTGAAATAGCCAGATATGTGTATTATTAACGGTCCCTAACTTTGAATTCATTTGATTACTGAGGTTTCTGAAGGCCAGAAAAGATTTTTCTCACAAAGGAGGTGTGGTGATTACTCTAAGAAAAAGCTCTCATATTTATAAAGTTTAACTAGTTTATTCCAGATTGTTTAGGTACTTAGGCCTGTGTTTGCAACCAGTTTATCTTTAGGTGTATACCAAAATATTAGAGCTTGTCAGGTATTCGTGAGGGTCCCTGTGTGTTTTATTGAGATCTTGTTTTTATAGTTATTTTACTACAGTTGTAATGTAACTTCATTTTGGTGTAACACTGAGGTAATCGGTAAGGTTAATAATTATGTACTGATCAAATGTATTGAGAGGATGAACTTGAAAACTCTATAAGCTGTTCTTGTAATGAAATCTGATTGCCTTGAGAAAGAAGAGACTTTGTTAAGGATCAATTAACTGTTACATTAAATCAGTCTGTTGATAACTTTCCACAAAGTTCATATTTAGCCGTGGAAGGAGGTAAGAGCTGTCAATTTGTACATACATGGTTATGAATAAGTCCATGTTGGAAATGTGGTAAACTGAAATGTTTCTTTGAAGCAATACTTACCCCTCAATAGAAGATACAAATGATTAGTATTTTGGTGTGTATATTTCTATTTTTTTGTTCTATTTCTTTTTTTTTAATTATTATTTTAGAGAGAGAAAGCATGCGAGTTGGGAGAGGGGCAGAGGGAGAGAGACAGAAACCTAAGCAGGCTCTAGGCTTAGCATGGAGTCTGAGGCAAGGCTCTATCCCATGACCCTGGGATCATGACTTGAGCCGAAATTGAGTCACACACTCAACTGAATGGGCCATCCAGGTGTTCCTCTTTTGTTCTATTACTTTTGAGTAATGCAGAAAGAATAGTGATGAGTGGTTTGTAATTCAGAATGGTTAACTAAGGGTTAGGGGCTTAGACTGGAAGTTTAGGTCTAATCTCAGTTGCTGTTTAAATTCTGTGATTATCTTTGAGACAGCAGGGGCATGGTGCTGACTCCAGGCCAAACCTGAATGAAATGTGCTTGATACAGATGTGCGTTAGGGTCTGCAGAACATCAGGGGAAACCTTGGCAGTTTATCAGCATTGGTTTTAGAAATTGTACAGATTGATGGTTTGCACCTGGTTTCAGTTTTGTTCTTTGGTTTCTACTGTTGAGACTGGTCAGGCAACCTGCTTTTGGCTCTGTGGTCAGTGGTGATTCAAAACCCTTCCTGAGATAAGACAGTGACAATCTTGGTGATTCATAATCGGAAGGTGAGGTGTGTTCTGTGGGACCAAGAAAGGTCCCCTAGAGCTACAACTGAAAGCCTCAGTCTCTCTGATGTTGGCTTGTGCTTGTTTTTTCCTGATGCATCACATCCTTTACTCTTTTAGTAGTCTTATGTGAATACACTGTGTGATGGGTCCTTTCAATGGTGTAACTGCTACTTATTTTTTTCCTGAACCATTTAAGAGTAAGTTGCAGAGATGATTCCTTTTTGTCTCTGAATATTTTAGTGTGTATTTCCTAAAAATAGAAAGAGTGCTATATAACTGCAGTGTAATGATCAAAATCAGGAAATTAACATGGATGAAATATAATTACATTATATGTTATATAAACTGCAAATTTTATTCAGATTCCTCTTTAAACAGTCTTTATTGAGATTTTAAACACGGAATGCCCTGTGCAGCCCAAAAAATCTATCCAAGGTTATGCGTTGTATTTGGTATTCAGATATCTTAAATCTTCTTTAATTTGGAAATTTCTGAGTCTTTGTCTCTAATGATATTGATATTTTTGAAGAGTAGGGTCAGTTATTTAGTGGAATGTCTCTCCATTTGGGTTTGTCTGATGTTTCCTCAGGATGAGATTCAGCTTATGATCTGTTGGTGGGAGTATCATAGATCTAATGCTGAATTCTTCTCAGTGCCTTATGTCAGGAGACACATGCTATCAATTAGTCTCATTATTAAAGACATTAACTTTGATCATTTGGTAAAGGTGGTGTTTGCCAGGTTATAGTCCCGCAAAGTTATTATTTTACCCTTTGTAATTAGTAGGTATCTTGTGCGTAGACACTTTGGCACTATGCAAATATCCTTTGACTTCCCTTAAACTCTAATTTCTAGTTTTAGCATCCACTGATAATCTTGCTTGAGTCAACTGTTATTATGACGGGTGCCAAATGGCAATTTTCTAATTACGTCATTCTGTCTACATTATTAGTTGGTTTTCTATTGAAAGAAAGGACCCCTATCCTCATCTTTCTTTCCATCAGTGAGGACACATGGACCCCTACTGCATGTAGTACTATTTTTATTTATTTTGATACTCACATTGTCCCAGATTTGGCCAGTGGGAGCCGTTTTAAGCTGGCTTTTGTGTCCTTTTGACATATCCTCACTATTTCCTTGAACACTTTCAGAATTTTTGCCATTATAAGGTGTTCCTGGCTTATCTTATGTTTTTCTTGCCTTAGCCCTGGAATCAGCCATTTCTCCAAGGACTCCTGGTACCCTTCAATGGAGAATGGTGTTTAGAGCCCAAGATCTGGATGTCAGATATAGTAATTGCATCTGGGTTGTCTTGGTTTTTAGTCCTTCTCAGGTGACAGAATTAGTAAATTGAATATGCATATGAATATTCTCATACATGCATTTAAAATTTTATATCCTACTTTCATTTCTAATTCCCTTTTATGCATAGCATTTATTAACTTCTAATATAGTACATATTTTATGACTTATAATATTAGTTAATATAAGATTTGTGGTTAATTTTTTTTCTACTAGAATGTAGAATGTACAATATGCAGTGATGGGAACTTTTCATTTTCTTTGTTTATGAATGCATCCCAAGCAACAAGAAACGTCCTGGGGTTCAGTCATTATTTGTGAATGAAAGAATAAATAAATTCATTCTGGGGAAAAGAAAAATTGTGCAAGAAAGAAAATACAAGTATATAATATAGTTCCATTGTAATACTGTTTCCATAGTTATAAACTATATTAAGTTAACACTGAATATTGATATAAATAAAATTATGATAGAAGTATATTGTGAAGATGGAAGAAAGAGAAGGGTATATATGTATGAGATAAAAGCTAAATCTTTATTTTTTTAGACAAAATCAGTAGATAATGCTTGACGTTGAAAAAGTTTTGTTGTTGTTTTATGCTATAAAGCTGAGCATCAAACGAAATAGACAGAGGGGCACCTGGGTGGCTCAGTCGGTTAAGCATCTGACTTCAGCTCAGGTCATGATCTCACAGTTCGTGGGTTTGATCCCCGCATGGGGCTCTGTGCTCACAGTTCAGAGCCTGGAGCCTGTTTTGGATTCTGTCTCTTCCTCTCTCTCTGCCCCTCCCCCCACTCATGCTCTGTCACTCTGTCAACAATAAACTTAAAAAACTTTTAAAAATTAAAAAAAAAAGAAATAGAGAAGATGAAAATGGTTGTCTGTGAGAAATCAGGAAGAAGGTGATGGAGAGGGTATAGAGGACTACATTTTTATAATAAATAGGACAAAAACTAGTTGATTTATTAAAGTAGATACCTTTGATATAAGTACCCTTAATATATTCTCTAACCATCTGCCTCCACATATAAACATATACCTTTGATAATAATAAAATATAAGAAGATTTTTTTTTTTAAAAAAAGTTCATTTTGAGATAGAGAGCATGAGAGGTGTAGGAGCAGAGAGGGGATGAGGAAGAGAGAATCCTAAACAGGCTCCGCCCTGAACATGCAGAGCCTGATGCGGGGTTCAAACCCATGAACTGTGAGATCATCACCTGAGCCCAAATCAAGAGTCAGACGCTTAACCAACTGAGCCCCCAGGCGCCCAGTATAAAAAGCTTTTAAAAGAAATAACATATATGAATGACTATAAGAAAATATGCAAGTTAATTTTTCTGGAATCTTCTCTAAAGTATATCTTTCCTTTAAAGCAACTCAGCAAAAACTGTGGCAATGGACAAGAGTTTCTTATGCGAAACTGCACATCAACATGGAGCTATCTGCCTATATCAATGAAACCTTTGGTCTTGTTTAAGTGTTGTTGAGAATGTCACTCGTAACATTATGCAGGAGAAATTTTTTTCTCTTCTTAGTATCAGATATTGTTTATTTCTCCCAAACAAGCTGTTTGCTTTATTTTATGAGATGGCAAACCAAAAATCTGACAGTGTTTCTCTGTAGGGTTTTAGAAAATTCAGATATAAAATTTTCTCACATCTGCAGCAAATGTACAGGATCTCTGAATATGTATCGTGTTTATTAATTTGTGTCCTGTGCTTCATTATCCTTTCTACCTCCAATTTTCTGCTTTTTTTCATTTCATCACATATTTTTATCATAGGTTGCATCAAATTTTATAAATTTTATTAGATCTGTTCAAAATAAGGAAGGGTATAAGTAAGTAGATAATAATTGATTACATATATTTTTATCCACTGAAACGGGGAATTATTTCTAGGTGTTTCTAATCCCTACAGACAAAAGGTGTACAAACTTTTTAAATTACTTGCTTATTTGGAACTTTTAAAAACTTTTCTCCACATAGTTAATATTTTCCTAATCTTGCTTATAATAAATTTTGAGGGAGACATTTAAGATAATTTGAAATCAATATGCTTCCTCTTTATTTAAAAATGATAAGACAATAGATTTTCGGGTTAGAAATCATTGTAGTTATTTTCTAATATAAAACCGTATAATAAGCTACTCATTTTATTCCAATTTTCTTTCTTATGTTCTGTTGGAGAAGCCTTTCTTTAAGCTGAAGTACACACACATACACACACACCCTCACACACAATCATTTTTAGCACTTTCTCTGTGGTATAGAGTGTGCTTAGCACTGGGAAGACTCAAAGGAATAAAAGAAGCCCCTTCAGCAAGTTACTCTCTGAAACCTGTTTCCTCGTGTGTAAAGTGGAGATAATAGTAGCACTTATCACATAGAATTTTGGTCTGAGTGTTGAAGGAATTAATGCATATAAAATACTGCCACATAGTTACGTGCTCACTAAATGTTTCCTGCTGCCGTATATTTTACAGGCTTGTTGTTAACATCAAATAAAAGCACTTTGTAAAGTGCACAGCACTATTAAAACATAAGGAGGTGCCAGTATGTTAAATCTAAGTAGTGTTAGGTTGTAATTGCAGTTAATTGAATACTTTTTGTATATGATTCTACTTGGAAGCATATTCATTATTTATGAAATCAATTTCTTTTTTGGAAACTGCATATAGGTCTGAACATCTATGTCGTTAAATTTTATATTTAACCCATCATTTCAGCGTAATACCTTACTGACTCTTCACCTTAACACTGAATGTATTAGTTCTTATTTTCCCATTTTGTGTGTTTTATAAATGTAACAAATATATCTAAGCCACTGATAATCCTGTTGATTTATACAGCTCCATATTATCACCAAACAATTATTTAATTAATTGTTTTGGACAATTTACTTTTTTTCTTTATGTAAGACAATCTCTCCATTGTGTTGGGGAAGGAATTTTGTGTATGTGCCTTAGACCCTCAGGAGCAAAAGACCAGGCTAAGACCTATGTAAAACCCTTTGTTGTTGTGATGATTAAATAAAGGTTATCTCCTGTCTGGGTTGTTCTGGCCAGCAGTCTGATGTGTGGGAAGCTGAGCTCATACTGGAGACTGAGAAAGGTGCTGGCCTTTTAAATATCTGAATCAACTGTAGACCTTAGAACTCAGGTGACTCTTAGAGTGGCTGCATTCAGTCTTCTTGCTCATATTTACTGAGGATTTTGGTATTAATTGGAGGAAAAAACCTCCACCAAAACCATAATCACCCAATTTGCACTTGGTATTAGGCATTTTGCATCAGGAAAGACTTCCCCCGAGGCTATGTCACTTTGTTACCGGAGGAAATTCAGGGAGTGAGAAAGAGTTCCTACTTAGTTTGAAGTTACTGGGATCCCTATTACAATGAAAGGCATAGTCCTGTTTCTTGGAGCATCAGGCTTTTGACATTTGTTCCTCCTACCCTCATACTCACAAATACCCTCAACCCATCTAGTCAACCTATTGCTATAATGTGGACCTTTTGCTCCATTTCATGCAGATTCCCCATAATTCCCACATACACATATTCTTACCCATCTTTGAATCTTTGCCTGTTCTCTTCTATCTCACTAGAATCCGTTCCGTAGACCCTCTCTACCTATACTAATCCTACCCAAGGAGTTTCCTAGGTAGATCACTTCCAAAATGATCTTTTTACTTTCCTATTCCCATTGGACTGCAATGTCTGTAATATACATTTTATGACATATGGATTGATTCATATACATAAACATTCACTTCTCAAATATCTCATTAATCCTGTGTTGATTAAACAAAAAAGTTATTTGACTTAACTAACTTAAAAATAACTGAAATAGCCATTTTCATAGATATATTTTAAAAAACTTTGACATTTAAAGCCTTTGCAAAAGATGTTACACACTTCCTTAATTAAACACCTGTATCAAAATAATTTAACCTTCTCTTGGTTATTTAGGATCATAAATATTTAAATTTATAAATTACCCCAAGACTGTTACCAGTTGTTATTATTTGAGGCATAAGCATCAAAAAAGACCACCTATTGCCCATTCACACCTCTGCTTCTAAGAAGAGTTAATCATTTATTCCGTTAGTGTTTATTGATCACTATATTTCAGTATTATGATACTTAGGAAAATAGTAAAGAAGACATTGATCTCATAGTTCTTATAGTCTAGGGTACTTATAGTCTAGATGCTAAGCAAAAATCACGTAAATAAAAATAAAAGTTCAGTCTGAATAAGCTCCAAGAAGAAAAAATACAGGGTTATTAGGAGGGAGTAAAATAAAGGTGGCTGATTTAGACCGGTGTGTCAGGGAAGGCCTCTGAAGAGAAGTGACATGTGAGCTGAAACCTGAAGAATAAATAAGTCTTAGGTAGATGAAGAATGTGGGAGGAACATCCCCAGGACCAAGTCTCACATTTCTGAATCATCTTAAAGTGTTGTTCTCAGCACAGAGTAGATGCTTACTAAGTTAATTTCGGTTAACTAAGTATGGTTTAATTAATTGCAATGGATTGCTTAAAGATTTCCTTGATGGTAAGGATTATGTTTTACAAGTGTTTTTTACTCTTCCTAATGGTGGGCACAACGGTAAGGCTTTAGTGAACATCTGGACACCTCAATTTGAAGTTCGTGTTCACTATTTGTCCTAATTGAACATTAACGGTGGGACAGAAGAAAGAACATTCATGAATCCCAATGTGCATCAGAGCAAAAATTAGACATGCATGCACATTATGGCTGCTCCTTTCTCTCCTTTTGGGTTCTGCCTGACTGTGGAGAGGATTTATTCTCATCTCCTTTTTCTGCCACTCTATACTGAGCAGGGCACTGTTAAAGAAAAAAGAACATATTTTGATACTTATTGAAACAGTAAGGAAGACTTTATTCAGGAATATTGTGATAGGTGTCCAGACTATCACAATAGGGGACAGAGATCAGGCTCAACTCTGAATACAGCAAGAATAAATGAAGATTTATAGGTAAGGAGCACCTGAAGTGGTCAGTAGATGGAAAATTTCTAAGGGGAGACATTAAGGGTAGGGGGTTTCTTGCTAAATCTGTTCGTTTCTGTTAGTTCTCCTGTTAAGAGTCCCATTGAAGGCAGGCCAGTGGGATCAGATATCGCCTGGGGGATGGTGGAGGATGAGGAATCTGGTCAGATACTGAGGGTGGCAATTCTCTCTAAGCCGACTTAACAGAATTCTTGCTAAAGCAGCTACGCAAGGCTAGCAAAGATGGGGCCAAGGTTGAGACCTAGCTGAGAAGGGAGCTCCCAGGCGCCTGACTTTAGTTTCGTGGAGGAGAGTTTTTGTCAGTAGGCTCTGCCTCTGGGGGCCTCTGGCTGTCATCCTCAGCTGCCAGACTGGCCAGGGAAGTCTCCTTTACAGAGCTAAGCCATTCTCCAAACAACATTACCAGTAATAAAGCTGACACCATTACCTCCATCTGTTAGGCTGTCAAGTCTGTTTCTCCAATGGCTCAGTACTCAGTTGCAGAATAGAGACATTATTGAAAATTCATTGACTCTCTAAGAACCCCAACACATATATCTAGATATGCTGATACACTTACTTGTAACTATGATTCCCTGTAGTGTAGGAAAAGAGCATTAACTACAGAGCTACATCATTACTATATTGTAACAGGCCCTGCATTAGGTTCTTTAGACATATTATTTTATTTATTCTTACAGTGATACTCAAGAAGTCAACAGTACTATAAAAATCCATAGCAGTATCAGGAATTTTATTCCAACTTTTTCTGTTGTTTTTTTTTTTTTAATTTTTCTCCTGTTTGTTTATTTTGAGAGAGAGAGTGAATGAGTGCAAAAGTGGGTGAGGGGCACAGAGACAGGGAGAGAGAATCCCAAGCAGGCTCCATGCTATCAGTGCAGAGTCTGACACAGGGCTCAGTCTCAGGAGCCATGAGATCATGACCTGAGCTGAAATAAAGAGTTGGATGCCTAACTGACTGAGCCACCCAGTCATCCTTATTTTGTTTACTTTTTAAGATTATGTCATCTGGTCCCAGGTATGAAAAGGAGGACCCAGAAATTTCCATACATTCTATCACTGCACTTATCTCTGTCATATTATGCAAATGAGTGTCAGTTTGGGATTTTACATGCTACTCAACTTGACATTTCAGATGGGAGTTTTGCTAAAGTGTAATGCTAGGTAAATGCAAATCAGAGACCTTGTGCAACCACCAGAATACCACCAGTAATTCTGGAAAAATACCCAGTAACCCTCTGTACACTACTTTCACTGCTCTAATTATCTCCATTTAAGGTATATTTCAGATTATCCTGAATATAACTTCTCTGAAAATTATGTCACCAAAATAAGGTTTCCTAGAATATAATACTGAGATAATTTAACATGTGACCAAATTCAAATATGCAAATGATTACACAACTACTGTCTTTGAAGAAACAATTAGCAATGATTTGGACTTTTAAAATCATTGTGATTTTTGCCTACAATTTTATCTTTTCTCTGAGAACTGTTTCCTTCCCTTCCATAAGTGAAAGTGATAGGTTTCCCACTTTTGTACTTCCTTTCTGCCATATTTTGTTTGCTGATTTAAGATGCTATACTTCCCTCACAGGTATTTCTCGGTTCTTGGAGCAGCATTAGAGATAAATCATTATTACATCTTGAAAGTATTAAAATGAGCTTAGTCATTAACTAGTAGTTTCATGTCTGGGAATAAAATCAGTTTTAACACAATTGTGTTTCCAAGGAATCTTCCATTGTTAAGACTCACATGTAAGAATGATTGAAGGAATAGAAGTCAGAACCTAACCAATTTCAGATTCACAATTCCAAGATTATATTCCCGACAGGAACTTTAATAATACAGATATTTTAAGACTACTAATACTTTGTATTTATAATACAAACATTAAAGATTAGTCAATGGAAACAGAAAAAGATTACATAAAACATTCTGAGTGAGCCCTGTGCATTTTAAATGATAAAAATTAATGAACCTCTAGGTTACCATTGTGTGAATAGTTTTTATAACCCATATGACACTAAAGAGCCAATTGAAACTATATGTTTTAAAAATGCATTGTCGAAGTTAATTATAGCATTCATAACTAGCCATGGTTTTTAATTATAAGTAAAGGGGGGAGGGGCCTAAGGCTATATATGAATGCTTAACATTTTTAAAAAATCTTACCTGTGATGCTATTTCCAGGGCTCAAGCTTCTTTTTTTTTTTAATTTTTTAAATGTTTATTTATTTTTGGGAGACAGAGAGAGACAGCATGAGTGAGGGAGGGGCAGAGAGAGAGGGAGACATAGAACATGAAGCAGGCTCCAGGCTCCGAGCTGTCAGCACACAGCCTGATGCGGGGCTCAAACTCATGAGCAGTGAGATCATGACCTGAGCTGAAGTCAGACGCTTAACCAACTGAGCCACCCAGGCACCCCTGGGGCTCAAGCTTCTTATAATTAATAGCAGTTCATATATTAAAAATCAGGGTCATTATGAAAATTACAATGGAAATGAAATGCTGGTATAGCTCAAATAAATTATAATAAATACTGCTTAGATATATGTACAATGAAATTCATTGCAGCACTATTTTTATGATAGAAAAAAATAGAAAAGAACCTAAAATTTCAACAACAGGGGATTGGCTAACTACATGTTTGTAAATCCCTACAATGTATGTTGTACATGTAATGTATATATTCATGGTATATTCTTAAGTGAAAAAAGCTGGTTATAGAATGGCATGTACATCATAATCCCATTTTTGAAAATTTATATTTATGTTACTTTTCCATTGAAAGTATCTAAAAAGATATATAACAAAATATTTAGACTTGTTATCTAGAATCTGGAATTATGGATACCTTTTCATTTTGCCTGTCTCTATTTTATTTTTAATAATAAATATGGATTACTCAGCTAAAATTTATAATAATTCTGACAACTGTTATAATTAATGATTGCCTAATTAATAAGTAATTGTAAAAGAAATCATATCCCCTACAGTACTGCAGAAATTGAAGTAAAGCTTTTGGAAAGTGGGGGGAAAAACCCACAGCTATAATGAAAATATTGTTTATAGGTGCATACTATCATATTTTAATAACTGATCCAGCCAAACATTATTATAGAAAATCTCTAAAGGACAGAATGCTATATAGCACTAATAAGTATATGGTTAATAGAATGCATCTAAGTTCAACTACTTATGTTCTAATATTTCTTAAGGAAAATTAAATATTATGTAAATAAAAAAGTATATTGTTAATATTCTCCGTAATCGAAAAGCCAAGCTATGAAAAGGAGCAGTAAATGTAGTGTGTGACATGATGGCGTTTCATCTAAGCATGTAACATTTTTATTTTCTAAATGATTTTATTTTTAAGTAATCTCTACATCCAACATGAGGCTCTAACTCACAACCCTAAGATCAAGAGTCGCACGCTCTATCAACTGAGCCAGCCAGACACCCCATGCATGAACTTTTTTTTAAAATGACTTTTTTTTTAAAGCAATTTGACAGTCATTTAAGTGACATGTTCTAGATTTGGTGCTATGTAACAAGACAGGATGCCTCACCTCTGACATCTCACTATCTAGCAATAGAGAAAGAAACATCCAGAACTTCATGATTTTTTTAAGTTTATTTTTATTTATTTTGAGAGAGAGAGAGAGATAGAGAGCAAGCAGGGGAGGGGCAGAGAGAGAGGGAGACAGAATCCCAAGCAGGCTCTGCGCTGTCAGCACAGAGCCAGATGCCAGATGTGGGGCTCCAACTCACGAACCATGAGATCATGACCTGAGCCGAAGTCAAGAGTCAGGTGCACAACAGAGTGAGCCACGCTGGCACCCCTGGAACTTCATGAGTTTTAAGTACAGTACCAGTGGTTTAGACTAAGTGTTGTGGGAGCACAGAGCTAGCAGGATGAATTCTACCTGATGTGTGGGAGATCTCACTTTTTGAAAAGGTGAAATTTGAGTTCCTCAAAGAATGAGTAAGATTTACTAGGTGAAGATTGATGGAGGGGCTTTCCAGTCACATGGAACGGTGAGGGCAGAAGAACAGTCAGAGTGTGAGATGTGCCATGGGAACACCAGTTATTCAGAGGTGTGGGTAGGTTTGTGTCATAGGGTGCAGATGAGGGGGTGTGGAAGGAGCTAAGTCAGTCAGTGCAAATGTTTAGCTATCTAAGTACGAGATGTAAGAGGCTAAAAAAAGACATGAAATCTGAAAATTGCAATTCTGAACATAATAGTAGATTGTTTCTGTCATTTAAAGTCTGTAGCAGAAAGAAAAGTAGCATTTATTGAGTTCCTATTGTATGCTTTTATATTTATTGTTGCATTTAATCCTGATATCAACCCTAAAATGTGGCTTATTCTCAATTTACACATGAGGAAATGGAATCTACTGACATCTGCCTAGTTCCCGGAAAGATGAAATGCTGCAGTAGGGTTCAATCAAGGTTCATACAACTCTCCAAACTGGTTTTCCTTCCATTTCCTTCAGTCTTCCTGAAATACCTAACTGATTCTCATAGTACAACAAACAGTGGTACACATTCCCACACAGATCACCACCACCACCACCAAATAACTCAGCATATTTGGAGTTAAAAACAAATAAAGAGGAAGGAAATATGCATGTGAAAACTTTATAGATCATTCTGTCCTATTTAGCACCCATTATGGGACTGTTACTGCGATGTGAATGTAGAAATTTGCTGCTTTGAAAGCCTTGATATTTCCCTATTGTAGCCCACAGCTGTTTGAATATAGCAGTATTTTTTGAGCTGGCAAAAAAAAAAAAACCCACCAAAAAACCAAAACGAAAACAAAAAACAAAAAATAAACAAACAAACAAAAAAGGCTCATTTTGTGCAGTATGTGAATCACATAGGGATTTATCCCAAACAGCTACTTTCTCCTTTACAAAGGACTGATTTGGAATTCACTTTTGTTGCAATGCCACAGGTGTTTTGGATTTGGGTGGCAGCTTCTAAGTGTAAGTCTGATGAGCTCTCTGTGTTGCCTGCCTGGCTGAGCATTTGCCAAGCTGAGTAAGCTCATTCATCCAGGAGATGGCCTTGAAGTTGAAAAGATGTGAGGCACGAATGCCTTGTCACTTGAGTTTGCCTGTTTTCCTTTTTTCTCCTATGTCCCTGCCATGAGTGCCCACAATGTAGTACTTCATAAGGAGAGATGAATGCCAGCATCTACCAAGACATTAAGATACAGATTCTGCTTCTTCAGTTGACTAGATTAACATATTAAACAGCCTGTTCTGTTAAGATGTTTCCAGCTAAAATTAGTATTTCCTTTCTTGTTATGCTAGTTGTGATTTCACAGGATCGTTTATCTCCTGGCGAAGCTCCCTCCCGTCTTTTTCTGCTCTTGTCATTTTCCACACTGCTGACAGACTGATCTATTGTAAATGAAAATCTCCTCATTTTATCCCCTTGCTTAAAATTGGTGCACAGTAAACTCATCCTTCAATACTCAGCCATGCCGTGCTCCCCATGGGGAGAGGACCACTTTCTGCTCCAGCTGAAGCGTGTGCATACCTCTCAGATGGTGTTATGCACAGTATTTATAATTGTTGGTTCATTGTCTCTCTTTCTAGTTGATGCTTGAGGGATCATGTCTTTTTCACTATTTTAGTACCAGAATCTCATGTGTGGCCATCTCATCATGTGTACAAAGAAAACATTAGCTGGGAATATCAATGAATGAATTAAATAGTAAATGAATTAATAAATATTGGTAGTTGTGAGAACTCAATAGAAGGTGAAGGGGGAGGGCTGGGGAGGCAGGGTATCTCTTGCTGCCTATAGCATCTTATAAGGGGTACTGGAAATGCCTGCAATTTCCTTAAAGTGACATGTTTAGGTAGTAGCCTTTAAAGGAAGCTTTCCCTCTTTTTAGACAATTCTTGGTGTTTATTTGAATTCATAGAATATCTCAGGGGTTGTCAGCCTACAAGTGTGTAAAGAATGCTTTATGGTGATAAAATTAGGACAAGATGAGACCTAAGAAAATGTATGATTAATAGAGAACATGGTGTGTGTTTAATCGCTCTTTACCCTAGAGTTTTGTGGCAAGATCATCCTATTTTATGGATGATACTTAGGATTTTAAAAAAACAATTTTTCTCATGATAACCCAAAGGTCTAAAACTGCCTTTCCTCTGAGGTTCTTATGGTTAGTGAAAACTCCAGACAAACCAAAATTATTCAATGATATTTTATAGATCTCTCTGAATTGCCTTTCCTTTTCCCCTCTAAAGGAGTCTAAGAGAAAATTTTCCATATTTTTTTCTACCCAAAGTTTGCTTCTTTTGAATAATAGAGGAAATGTTAGGTTGAAGTTTAAAACTTAAATATAAATGGGAGATAGTATTTCCAAATTAGTAATCTTAAAAGTTAATTTCAACTAATTATAATAACAAATGCATAATCCTATCAATGTGATGTTTGTATACATTATATAAGTATATATGTATATATATGTTACATATGTGTATACATTATATATATATGTATATATGTTATGTAATGTATACATATTTACATATGTATATACATAACATATATACACATACACACATTCAAATATATATATAATATATATATATACACATACACATATATATGAAAAGCAATTGGAAGCCTGCAAAAATGGATATTCAAAGGAATACTGGTAACAGAGAATGTCATACAGCTTGATCATTTAAAAATGATGTAAATTAGGGGCTCCTGGGTGGCTCAGTTGGTTAAGCGTCCGACTTTGGCTCAGGTTGTGATCTTGCGGTTTGTGGGTTTGAGCCTTGCGTTGGGCTCTGTGCTGACAGCTCAGACCCTCGAGCCTGCTTCAGAATCTATGTCTCCCTCTCACTCTGTCCCTGCCCTGCTCATGCTCTCTCTCTCTCTCTCTCTCTCTCTCTCAAAAATAAATAAACATAAAAATTTTTTTAAATGATGTAAATTATATCTGGATAATAATACGTTATATTGGATGATAACCATGAGTTAGGCCGTAAGTTACCCCAACATTCCTGAAGAGAGAGAAACATAATGTTTGATAATTGGCATCTAAACCTGAAAGTCTTCTTTAACCATAATTTGAATAACTAATCTCTAATTTAGAGAAATTATTTCATGTCTTATTAGTACCCCTTCATTCTTCAGCCAACTTTTTAAAACAAAGAGGGTTAGAGCTATTTATAAGTTAAAGTTAACATGGACACTAAGGAGAGAGTTTATTCTTAAGGCAGTGAAGGTGACTGAGGGGAGAGAGACATGGGACCTGAACCAAATGCATCTCCAAAGGGTCATCAATGAAATTGGCTGGAAAATAATTGAATTAATTTGACATAAGATATATGAATGAATGTTCTTGTCATAAATGCCTTGTTACAAAATACATGTAAAAACATCAAATATATAACTTTGCATCTTTTTTCCAAGTAATCATGGCTCACATATTCCTTTCCTTCGAGATGAAGATTTATATGTTCATGTGGCCCACTTGACCTCTCTTTTTATGTCTCAATCTGAACACCAAAAGCTAATGGTTTAACTCCCCAAATGATCCTCTTCCAGTTCCTCTATCTTATAAAGAAAGTCTTCCACTCAGCTCTTAGGCCAACAACTTGGGAGTTCACTTTGAACTTTCTGCGTTCTTACCCCCACATCCACTCTATCATCTCTTAAATGCCTGCTAAACATTTCTTAAATATTTTCTCCTTCTACTCCCACCACCGCCTTAGTAGCAGCTACCATGACCTACTGCCTAGGAAAGAGTACTAAATAAAATGGCCTTCTTACTGGTTGCCTGCTTTATCTTTGGACCTCCAATTCCAAAATTTGTATGGAACCAGAAAAGATGCCACATAACCAAGGTAATGTTGAAAAAGAAAACCAAAGCTAGAGGCAGCACAATTCTGGGCTTTAAGATGTATTACAAAGCTATAATCATCAAGACAATATGTTACTGGCACAAAAACAGACACAGATCCATGGAACAGAATAGAAAAACCAGAAATGGACCAATAAATGTATGGTCAACTAATCTTTGACAAAGCAGGAAAGATTATCCAATGGAAAAAAGACATTCTCTTCAGCAAATGGTGTTGAGAAAATCTGGACAGTGACATGCAGAAGAATGAACCTGGACCACTTTCTTACACCACACACGCACACACAAATAAACTCAAAATGGATGAAAGACCTAAATGTAAGACAGAAAGCCACCAAAATCCTAGAGGTGAAAACAGGCAACAACCTCTTTGACCTTGACCACAGCAACTTTTTACTTGACGTGTCTCCGGAGGCAAGGGAAACAAAAGCAAAAGTGAACTATTGGGACCTCATCAAAATAAAAAGCTTCTACACAGCAAAAGAAACAATCAGCAAAACTAAAAGGCAACTTATGGAGAAGATATTTGCAAATGACATATGAGATAAAGGGTTAGTATTCAAAAATCTATAAGGAACTTATCAAACTCAACACCCATGAGACAATCCAGTGAGGAAATGGGCAAATGATATGAATAGACACTTTTCCAAAGAAGACATCCAGATGGCTAACAGACACATGGAAAGATGCTCAACATCATTCATCATCAGGGAAATACAAATCAAAACCACAATGAGATACCATCTACACCTGTCAGAATGGCTAAAATTAACAACTCAGACAGCAACAGATGTTGGTGAGGATGCGGAGAAAGAAGAACCCTTTTGCACTGCTGGTGGAATTGCACTACTGCAATTGCACTACTGGGTATTTATACCAAAGATACAGCAGTGGTGATTTGAAGGGGCACATTCACCCCAGTGTTTATACCAGCACTATTGACAATAGCCAAAGTATGGAAAGAGCCCAAATGTCCATCAACTGATGAATGGATAAAGAAGATGTGGTATATATATACAATGGAATATTATTCGGCAACCAAAAAGAATGAAATCTTGCCATTTGCAACAATGTGGATGAAACTAGAGTGTATTATGCTAAGCAAAATAAGTCAGAGAAAGACAAATATCATCTGATTTCACTCATATATGGAATTTAAGAAGCAAAACAGATGACAATAGTGGAAGGGAAGCAAAAATAATATAAAAACAAAGAGGGAGATGAGCCAAAAGAAACTCTTAAATACAGAGAACAAACTGAGGGTTGCTGGCAGGGTGTTGGGTGGGTGGATGGGCTAAACAGCCAATGGGCTTTAAGGAGGGCACTTGTTGGGATGAGCACTGGGTGTTATACGTAAGTGATGAATCACTAAATTGTATTCCTGAAATCATTATTATACTTTATGTTAAATAACTTGGATTTAAATTTAAAAAATATGACCAGTAGAAATGAAATATAGATATCATCTGAAGTTTTATGCAATGTATTCCAATCAAATGGTGTTATCGATATTTGGTAATAACTCCAGGCACATATTTTTATCATGTGTTTGAGCTATGAATGTGAATAGCAAGAACATTTAAATTTCAAACAGAAGACATAATTAGAAGCAACAATTAAAAAAATAACCATAATCTTCTTTTTAATTTTATTTATTTATTTTAGAGAGAGAGAGATAAAGAGAGAGGGAGAGAGAAAGAGGGAGATACAGAGAGAGAGGGATAAAGAGAATCCCAAGCAAGTTCCATGCTGTCAGCGTGGAGCCAGATGTGATGCTTGCTCTCTGGAACTGTGAGATCATGACCTGAACCAAAATCAAGAGATGGCCGCTCAACCAACTGAGCCACCCAGGCACCCCATAACCATTGTCTTTTTATGCCTATTTTTTAGCAAGTGATTATGAAATATTGTAGAAAGGATTTATTAGTAAAGATGGAGCATAATATTATTAATCAACCAATCAAGAATATTATAAAAATTAATGAAGTAGTCCTCAGAGAAGAAATAATTAGTAAGTATGAAGCCAGCATATGATAAAGGCATTACCCTTTGACCTTGTGTTACCCATTACACTATTTTATTTTTACACATAATTAAGATATGGGTGTAGTTTCCACTATAAAATAATATACGTATATGCTTTAAAGATGTATCAGTGGGCTCTAAAAATCTCTCTTTACAGGAATTAACCTCTAATAATTCTTCTTTGATTTAAATACTACAATAACTTAAACAGTTAACAATTATTTGGTGCTTATTTTGTGCCAGATATTGTGGTAATTAATTATCTTTACACACCTAACTCTAGTGATGTTTTTTTTGAGGTAAGTATGTATAAGTGTGTTTTCTAGATGAGGAAAGTGAAACTCAGGGAGGTTAGGTAAGTTCTCCAAGATTTCTGCAGCTTAGTATATGGTGGAGGTGTGTTTTGAGTTCAAGTTCACTTGATTCCAAAGACTTTGATCTTGGCAACTTAGCAGAGGAAAGCTGATGGGAGTCCAATGCTTGAGTGTTTTTAAGTAATACTATTCCTTTATGTATTTTTGTGAGCATTTTATTAACATAAGCAACACAGATTTAGTAAACTATTTACCTCTATGTTTTCTCTGAAAGCTTTTATGTATGACCCTTTCTGCTGGTGAGTGTTACTGGGAGTGAATAATAGCCTCTGAGTTTACTTAAGCACTTTGTTGCCATGGAGTCAGTAAGAACGCCCAGACTAAGAGAAATTGGGATGCATGAAAATTGATGCTGCTACATAAATTAAATCACTCATTAATTCAACAAAGCATCAGGAAACTATTATATTCCAAGTAAGACTTTAGGCTTAGAAAACACACACACAAATGGACAGCATAAATTCTCTGTCTTTTACAAGCTTATATTCTAGTGTGTAGTGCAAGAGAAGAATGGTAGGTATGTAAAATAATAATTGTAATAATATGATACATCCCATAATAAAAACATGAAAAAAGTACTCTGTGCACACATAGAAGAGAATGTTTAAATGCTATGGTTTCAAGGAATTATTCTAGAAAAAGTTATAGTTGAGTGTGAGATGGAGTCCTTCAGCTGACATGGAGAGATGTGAGGTGATGGGCGCTCCACAAAGAATATATGATTATGCAAAGGAATCTGGAGAGTGTAAGTGTGGCTGAAATGTAAGGATAAAAATACTCACTCATGCACATCTTGGACTGTTCTAGGCAAAACACCCTATCTGCTGTGACTTGCCTCTCTGTCTCTGTCTCTGTCTCTCTCAATCTACTTATGGAATTGGCTCATGTAATTGTGGGATTGTGAAAGCAGACAATTCTGAAATCTATAAGTCAGATCAGCAGTCTAGGAATTCATGTAAGATTTAATGTTATAGTACTATCTGATATCTGCAGGGCAGGCCAGCAGGTGGGTCTCTATGTTGAAGTCTCAATGGTGAATTGCTTCTTTCATGAGAAACCTTGGTCTTTGCTGTTAAGACCTTCAACTGATTGGATGAAGCTTAGCCACATTATGGATAGTAATCCATTTCATTGAAAGTCTATTGATTATAAATATTAATCACATCTAAAAAATATCTTCACAACATCTAGACTGCCAAACACTGAACATCATAGGCTAGCCAAGTTGACACATAAAATTAACATCACCCCCACTAAAGTAGAACCAACTTCCTCCTCCACGTGTTGCTGCCTTTTTTGTTGCTAATACTAAGCCCCAGTCTTATATAGATACAGAGCACAGATTACTTACTTGAAGCCAGATGGATGGGAGTCTAAGAAATATAATCTTTGGCTTTACAGTTTAGAGAACTAGGAAGTCAAAATGGAAGTGAGTTGGAATGGGTGTTGAATGAATGAGTCAACTAAGTACACTTTCTGCCACTCAACATCCACTCAAACTTTTCCCACATCCAAACTTTCAAACAAGAACAAGAATGACATAAAAGCAAGAACAATATGCTTAATGTAATTCAACAATCCTCTGCTCAAATGAAAACTCACTTTTTTCTCTTCAAAGGGGAAGCCCCAAATCTCATGTGCTTCTGCATATCTTTCTGGGTAATGTTTATTTCTACTCTGGGGCAGTTACAATCACATCTTGGTATTTTGTAAGCTATAGACTAAATTATGATATTACCAGCAAAGACTTTATCCTATATAAATTCCTACATAAATTAGTAGGAGAAAGGGATACAGGAAAAATAAAATCTTTCTTTTCTTTCTTTAGGAAGAAAGTAAAAGTTGCCTACTCATAGTCCTCATTTCTGTAATTTTTTATGAGGCTTTTGTTAATATTTGTAACTGGTCATAAATCTATGTTTATTGTTTGTAACATCCTTCATCTCTAGGCATTCTTTAGTTAGATCACTATTCATGAATTTCTGGCCTTTGTTATTTCTAACTTAACCCTTTTGATAAAGTCTTTTTTTTTTTTTTTTTTTTTTACACACACACACAGAGGTATGAGCTGGGGAGGTGGGCAGAGATAGAGGGAAACACAGAATCTGAAGCAGGCTCCAGGCTCTGAGCTGTCAGCACAGAGCCCGATGTGGGGCTCAAACTCATGGACTGCGAGATCACGACCTGATCCGAAGTCAGGCACTTAACCGACTGAGCCGCCCAGGTGCCCCAATAAGGTCTTTTTAATACCACTTTTTAAAATCAAATATGTTTTGATATATAATGTTTCCATCACTGTTTATCCCAAACTATTTTTAAATATCTATGAACATTTTTTCACCCATGATATATTTAGAAGTAATTTTTAAAATTCTCCAAGTATATGGGAATTTTCATTTACTTTTTTGATACCGATTAATTGCTTTGTGATTGGAGAATATGGTTGATAGCATATTTTTGAATTTTTTGTACTATATTATGTTATACTGCACTATACTATATTATACTATACTATAGTATGTTGTACATAGTATACTTTAGTATGTTGTATCTGATAACCGAGAGAAGCACTTTGAAAACTTTCACTATGATCATGAATTTGTCATATTTTCTCATAGTTCACTCTTGTATACTTTGGAGTTACTCTCTTTTAAATTGGTATATCCTCTTAGCGAATTTAAACTTGTATCATTATGCAGTTACCCTCTGTATTTATCTTAGTGGTTGTCTAATGTTTTGCCTTCCTAACATCCTTTCTAATTTTTTTAAATGTTTATTCATCTGAGAAGGCGGGGTTGGGGGTGAGAGCAGAGAGAAATGGAGACACAGAATCCGAAGCCGGCTCCAGGCTCTGAACTGTCAGCACAGAACCCGATGCAGGGGCTCAAACCCACAAACCGTGAGATCATGACCTGAGCTGAAGTCGGATGCCTGACTGAGCCACCCAGGCGCCCTGTACATTCTTATGTAGAAAGAAAACTGCTTCTTTCTTGTGAGGGATCCATCCTTTCTATACCACCATTCTCAGGGCTGACTTGCATTTTCCCCATATTCTTAAATAAATTTTCTGTACTCTTAAGGATTCAGTTGGCTTTAGTGTGCTTATTGCTACTTGCAATGCGTTTATTTCTCTGTGGGTATTATTTTGGTCTTTAATTGGTTTTCTCAGTTCTATAGTCTTACTAATTCTTTTGTTTCTTCATCCCATCTTTGAAGTCTCTCATTGAATTACTGTTGTTTTTTATATTCTTCTATTGTCGAAAGCACTTGTAGGGAAAGTTCTATTTCTTTGGTTATGATTGCTTGCATATGAGGCTCTATATTCATCCTTTAAATCATATGTTTCTTTAATTCTATTTTTTCTTTTGTTGTGTGCTGACATTTTTTAAATTGAGGCTTTGCCATTTTTTTCTCTTACTCATTTATAACACAAATAGTCTTATTAAGATATTCCTTCAGCTTTGATATAAAAACAATGTGTGTCCCGCTCCCTATAATTGTCTATGCCAATTTTGGGCTCATATGCATTTTCTCTGGTAGAAAGGTTCAAGCTTCCTACCTTTTCCTAAGGCGAAATGCAGCCCTGAACCTTAGCTTCAACAGAATGTCAGGACCAAGTCTATACCTCTCATCTGTCTATCTTTTCTCCTTAAACTCTGTTTTGTTCCCCTAAAATTCAGATAGGAGAAAGCTAAGTGATAGTTATTTGTTCTATTCCTGGAGTCACTGGGGAGTGGGATGGAGCAGAGATACACCTGACCTGGAGATCTTTGTATATCAGTGTCCTATTCCTCATAATCCTCTGTTTACCCGCCAGAATTTAACTTCTGTTAAGGTTTTCTCATACTTACATTTTCTTTCGGTTTGTTAATTAATTGCCCTTTACCTTGAATTTTCCCCCACTTCATATGGTCACTATGACAGCCCCTGATAGATATTTGCCTTATTAAGGGAATACTTAATAAAATTCCATTGTAGATGACTACAAGACAAATTCTTGAGTGTGGAGTTGGTTATTTGTTTGGGCTTTTTACCCTTCCACCCGACTTTCTACAAATTGGTTGGAGGTGTGTTTTAAGTGAGTTTCTTAGGGTGTGGCATATTTGTCTTCTTCCTTTGTTTATAATTTTTATCTCTGAGTGTGGAGGTGAGGTTAGGAGCCTGTTGAGTCATACCGATATTTTTGGCTAAACTTTTCAAAGACATTAGCCTGAGTTGGTGTTCCTTTCTTTAAGCAGTTGGAGTTGATGTGCCAGTTTCCTCTTTGCAGGATTTGTTGTTGCTATCAGTCCCCTAAGATTTTGGAGAAATAGAAAAATTGATATCTGGCCTCACCTTCCTTCTTGCTCTGACATTGTTCAGAATTTTTAAACATGAGGTGGTTTCTATATTTATCTCAACCAGAAAATGCTATCAATCTGGCTCAGCAGCAAGTGGTCATTCATCTAAAATATGCAAGTTGCAACTCCATTTGGTGACACAGGGAAAGAGATGAGCCTGAGGTACTGATGTGTTGCTATTTTCCAGTAGCATTACAATGCTACTGGGAACAAGTTGCGTGTCTGAGTAAAAAGACAATTTGTTAACATTCGACATTAACCTTTACTTTAAGAGAAAACACATTAATTTTTTATGTCATTTCAGTGAACACCTTAGAAACTGGAAGAAAAAATAGTTATATTATACTGGAACATCAGAAGTAAAATGTAATCTGAGAATTTTAAGTGATGTATATAGTAAGTGACTATAGAGATATTCATGCACCCCAGGGACAGTCAAGTTTTCATCAAATTATACATAATAAAACTCAGAGAAATGAAGCATACATAAACTCTTGAGAAGTTTCCAAATAGAAAAGGTAGCATTGATTTTTTTTTTCTAGGTGCTACTTGTGAGTTCTGCTCTACTTGTGAGTAATCTGTTTTTAAAAATCTTTGTCCATATACGTACTATACTTCTTTATCCAAACCAGTGATACAGCTTTATAAGACTCTACTCACTCTATTTGAAGTGAGAAATTGAAACAAGTAGAAAAGATGAGTTGAAAAGCAAAAGAAATATGAAATAAATTGTTACAAGGAATTCAGTAAGGTCTCAGGTCCAAATGTAATTCCTTTTTCATATTTTATTTTAAAAAAAATTTTTTTTTCACCGTTTATTTATTTTTGGGACAGAGAGAGACAGAGCATGAGCGGGGGAGGGGCAGAGAGAGAGGGAGACACAGAATCGGAAACAGGCTCCAGGCTCTGAGCCATCAGCCCAGAGCCTGACACGGGGCTCGAACTCACGGGCCGCGAGATCGTGACCTGGCTGAAGTCGGACGCTTAACCGACTGCGCCACCCAGGCGCCCCCCTTTTTCATATTTTAATAGTAAAGTTTTAAAAGATAGAATAAACATGGAAAATTCAAATGGATAATTATTGGCAGTAAAAGAAAATGAGTCAAAATCATTGGGAATATTAAAATTTATGTTCTTGTATTCTGGTTTCTCTTGATTATTAAGTGTCTACTTTCCAACCCTTTGCCTAACCCCCCTATTCTTAGAAAAGGTAGATGGCTAAGAGAAAAAAAAGTATGTGTGATGTTCTTTCTGCCTTAATGGTAGCTTCCTAGTATCCTTCAGCCTCTACCTCTTAGAACGCTACACACCCATGCCTTGTGAGGAACTCAGTCTCCTTCAGACTCTTTCCTTCTCCCAATCTAAATACAAATATATTCTAAATTCTTAGTGCCATCTGGGGCTCTTGCTGTATCACACTGTATATCATATTTCTGTGTCTACTATTTTTACCCAAGAGTATTTAAACTATAAAATATAATAAAGTAAACATAAAATTTACTATGTAAAATATAATAAAGTAAACATTAAACTATAAAATATAATAAAGTAAAATAAAATAAAGGGAGCCTAAGTGTGAGAAAGTAAGGAATATAATGTCATATAATATCAACATTTTCTACACTCTTGTGGACCACACTCAACAGAAGAGACTCAGACTTCTATTGTCTTTGTTCTATAAGTCTGCCCATCATCTTATGGCTCACAGATCCATCCCTCCCAACCCCAACCTGTCAGTTCCCTGAGGACACTGTTTCTGCACACAGACTTCCCGTGGTGCCTCTTTGCTCCTACACTGGCCCTAACTAGAAGGAGGATAGTAATTCTTGTTCCTCTACTTCCAGCCCATTGTTCCTTTTCTCCACCTAAAGAATCCCAACCTCTTTTCAATGCATATCAACAAACAACAAACACTTCACTTGGCCAAACTTCCCTTTCCAGCTTCTGCCTCAGATCTCTGTTTTCTTTTACTGAAAATTTCTTGGTCACCTTATATTTCCTGCTGTCACTAGTTCATGTCTCACTCTCTGAGAAAACCATCACATAGGCTTTTGAAGGTGGCATGAAGCTGCTGTCATCCATCAGCCTCTCTTATGACTTCATATAACCAAATCAAGTCTAATTTCTCATTTGCTCTACTTTCTGTTTCATTCAACACAGTTGAGGGGCACCTGGGTGGCTCAGTTGGTTAAGTGTCTGACTCTTAATTTTGGCTCAGGTCATAATCTCATGGTTTGTGAGATCAAGTCACCTTGCTGGATTTGGAACCTCTTGAAGTTCTCTTTCTCCCTCTGCCCATCTTTTGCACATGCTTGCTCTCTCTGAAAAACAAAACAAAACAAAACAAAACAAAACAAACACAAAACCACACAGTTGACCATTCCCTCCTTGAAATCCTTTGTTTACTCAGCTTGCAGGACACTCAACTCTTGTGGTTCTCATCCTATCTCACCAGTCTTTTTCAATATTGTTTTCCAGCTCCTTCTCTCTTCACCAATTCTAATTTTTGGAGTGCCCCCATGACTTAGAACTTTTCTTATTTCTAAATTCATTCCATAGTTGATCACATGTAGACACCCAACTTTGAATACCATCCACTTACCAACCATTCCTATCTGAATTTCTGACTCATATGTTTAACTGTCCACTCCATAACACATATTCCTCTCAAAAACAGAGCTCTTGATTCTTTCCAAAAACTCTCTTTGTCTTTTCATTTTTGTTAATGTCATTCCTCTTCCTCTATTTGCTCAGGTCCCTCCTACACCTCTTCCAATCCATCAGCAAACCCTGTTGGCTCTACCTTCAGATTGTATCCCGAGTTCTACGCTTCTAACTGTGCAACTACTGTCATCCTTCAGACCATTATAATTTCTTTCCTAAATTGCTGTAATAAGTTCCTAACTCACTCCTCTGCTTTTGACTTTGTTTCCCTGATGTCTTATTTCCTCATGGAAACCAGAGTGACACTTCTAACATGGAGATCATATCATGTCACTGCTGAATCTCCAGTACCTAGAGTACTTTCTGACACATAGTTGGCACACAACAAATATTTGTTGAATGGATGAAAAAGAAAGATTCTTTAGGGAAAAAGGTTAAATATGGTAGCTAGTCCCAATATGTATATATATTTTAGCTCCTTTGGGAGCCCAGTCTCATAACCACTCATAAACTGCCTTCCTCAATTTTTTAGACATCATTCACCTTCTATAATTCTTCTTTAACATCCAACAGATTAGCACCCCATATATAATATTGAGAGTAAACTTGTGGTTTACCACAATATAGGGCTTGGGTATGGATGTCCTCCCTTTCGTTCACTACCATCCACTAAGGGAATTCACTGACCAGTAGTTCATTAAGGTAAGAGGTAATGTATTCTCATGGTACTTCAAGTTACTTTTCAGGAAACAACATATTTGTGCTGCAGTTCAAGGTGTCAGACATGTGGAGGTCATAATGTAAATCAAACTATACTAGGTGGCATCATAGAGGTTTGGGGAAGAGGATTTGCAGACCAGTGAGAGAACTTGTGTTGTTCCTCAAATCATACAACGTACTTAACACACCAACATGGATCAGTTTTTTTTTAATTTTTAAAAAATGTTTATTATTGAGAGAAAGAGAGAGACGGAGTATGAGCATGGGAGGGGCAGAGAGAGGAGGAGATACAGAATCGGAAGCAGGCTCCAGGCTCTGAGCTGTCAGCACAGAGCCTGACGCGGGGCTCAAACTCACAAACCACCAGATCATGACCTGAGCTGAAGTCAGATGCTTAACTGACTGAGCCACCCAGGCACCCCATCGACCTTTTTTTTTTTAAGTTTATTTATTTATTTTGAGAGAGAGAAAGAATGTGGAGGGGCAGAGAGAGAGAATCTCATGCAGGCTCTGTACTGTCAGCACAGAGTCCAGTGTGGGGCTCAATCTCACAAACATGAGATCATGACTTGAGCCGAAACCAAGAGTTGGTTGCTTAACTGACTGAGCCAGCCAGACACTCCTGTATCATCAGTCTTAACCTTGACATTCATTATTCAGAAATGTGGATATTTTAGGAGGTTAACATTCAGATTGGGTTCAGCAGTTTGTCATTTTTCTAAAGTGCACATACTACAAAATATGAAAAACCAAGGTCTCTTTTTCCCAGTAAAACTAAACTTCTGTAATCAATCCACTGACTAGTTAATTAACAAGAGTGGAATTAAGCTCTCAAGCCATGAAGCATTTAATTTGCCTTGGAGTCCTAATCTAGTTAAATGCCAACCCTCCAGGGAAAGACACTATCTTCCTGCATTTTAGTCTTGGTAAACTGGAATTAGAAAGAACAAGGGAAGCCCAGAAAGAATAAGTAGGTTTTGGCCCAAGCAGCCCTTTGGCAAGATTGAACTGTATGCTTACATTTGATGATCTCAGTTAATTACTAAGAAAGAAAAGATTTAGGAAAATCAATTTATATATTTGAAAGTCCTCATCTATATAACACAAGGCAAACCAAATTAGTAAAAATACCAATACAGGTTTATCTCAATATTTTCCTGTGCCCTTGTAGTAATGAATGGGAAAAAATAAGAGAAAGCTGTTGCCTTTTCACTAAATCTATTTTAAGATCATGAATTACTTCAATATATAAGAGAAAAGCAAAAACACTTTTCATTGTGAAACAATGGTGCCAAGATTTTATGGCTCTAGAGTCATCCTCCTGAAGAAAGTTCAGTCACAAAAAGAGCAGACAATTTAAGGTCTATAATTAGCACTCTTCCCTTTATTTTTGGCTGTATCTGATGCTAGGGGCCCACGGTGAACCATGCCAGGTCTCATATTCAGAGAGGAGTAGAGTGAAGGCTAGTGTTCTGTGCAGTACCAACAGTAGCTTCCACTAAATTTCGTTTGGGATGCCAACTTTAAATGTTGCTGAATTTGACACCAATTTAATGATATTTAAGAAGCTTGCTTTGTGTCAATACCTTTCACTTTCTTTGAGTCACTGTAAAGAATGACATATCTGCTTACCAAGTAAAAGTGAATGGCAGTTCATGCCAGTTAGAAATTTATTTAAAGAATTTAAAGCCTTTCAGAAATCTACCATTCTTTACTTAAAGAGATCTATTTCAATCCAGTGGCAGAAATCATGAATGCAATAAATTATTGAAAAGAGAAAGTAGCATGCTGCTGAAAATGTACAGAAAAATAAGAAAATAAAGGGACTGCTATAATAAGATAAAGGATTGCTCTCAGGGCCCAGACCCAGCACCAAACAGGATTATTATCAGTGAGCATGAGATAGAGCCAAAGACTCCTTGCTCACAGTCTGGCTGAGACAGAGGAAGACGGGGACACGAGAAACAAGGCAGGAGATAGTGGGTTGGAATTAGTAAGGCCAGCATATAGATGAATATTAAACCACGTGCTTGTTTGTGCAGAAAGTAAAGCACAAATAAAAACTATGGAAATAAAATACTATTTTGCCACAAACAGAGACTGAATCTTGAGTTTATCCTTGCCAAGTGCAAGATAGCGAGAGGACAGCTCAAGAACAGACTGAAGCATATAATTTGATTTTAAAAAGTGAACACAGTTCTCTTTCTTTGAGCTCAGATGCTGCACATGCCAAGGGAAATGATCTCCCAAATTTCAAGCTTCATCACTGAAAAGGACTAGAGGGTTGTATTTATACATTAACTTTGATTCTGCAAATGCAAGTTTCCTTTTGGTAAGAAATAAACAAACCGCCCATCAAAGAGCATTTTGTTTGCTCCCCTGAAGATTCTAAGTACAAAAAGGATGGACCACTTTTGTTTCCTCTAGGGAATCAGGACAGCTTTATCAGTCTTTGCATGTGGGTCTTTGAAGTAGGCAACAATCACATATTCTTTCTGTCTTTCACATGGGAAATCTTTGGCCATTGGAGTTAATGGGCCTCTGAACCTCAACAGTAGTCTGTTTATACTACTACAAGGATCCACTGATTTAAAATGCTCTAGATTAGAGTCTTAAACTCAAGGATTTTGTTAGCTTGGCATGTAGTACTTAAAATACTATTTAAAGATGCAGATGATGAAAGCATTTGGGCCTTTTGTTGGACATATGTCTTGAAAGGCTGAAATTGGAATTAATTTCAATATTTGAAAGATGACTTACTTTTATCTGGGCTTTTCCCCAACAACTTCTAGGATGAGCATTATAAATGTGTACAGTCTTCAGCATGAATAAAAGATTATCATCTTTTGGCCCAAGGGAGAAGTAAGAATTTTAAGAGTATATTGATGTATATTCAAAATGCCTATGGGTATACTAAAAAAAGAATACATTAAGTTGTAGTAAAGTGTCTTTAAGGACATTAGGTTAGTGCTGAAGACGGTGGAGCTATGCTGTATCCCAAATTTTCTAAAAGTCGTAGTCAATTCTTGTTCTGAATATTTTCCTAGTTAGTGATTTTGGTGACACTGACACAAGATAGATGGAATCTTTCTTTTCCCCCCTCCAAACTGCAAATCCACCTTTTACCACTGCTAAGTATGTTGTTTCAAACAAGTTAAGTTGTCTTGGCTTCCTTAATCCTAAACAAAGATGATATCACTTATCCTAGAGTGTTGTTTGAGGATTACATGAGAAAAGAGGTGTGTGGCAGAAACTGAAGCTAAGACTTGCATGAGATTTTATGTGTGTAGGCGATATTATGTTATCACCCCACCTCCGTTAGATGTTTGCATTCTATACGGTCTAATTTACTGTACTGAAAATGTCTGAGGCCTGGTTACATCCTGTTCTGTGCATATGACCACTCAGACTGCTGAGAAAGAACTTAAAACTTGCTGATTGCTACAATTTAGCTTTGGGCTTATGTAGGTCCAATTGATATATATGGGTGAGGGGGGAGGGGGACACAAAGGTATTATGAATAAATAGCAGAGCATTATTACAGGGCCCTTTGGAGGAGGTCCTCATGAATGAGGTAGAGATCTGATGGTTTCAGTCGGATCTCTACCTTCTGAGGTGTCCTGCATGTATACCAAACAAGCTCCACCTTGGTTCCAGGGAAAGCTGTAGGGCAGGGGCCAGGAAGATGTGGATATCTGATGTGGAACAAGAGTGTAGTGGGTTCACCAGTAAGCAAGGATCAGCTTCTGGCTGCAGATATGGCTGCAGGCAATGGTACAGAGGTTGACAAAGACAGCAGTGAGCACAGAGCCACAAGCATTGCTCACCTGCCCTCCTTAGAAGCTCCAAGACAGTTAGATGAATGGGGAGCAGCAGCTGGAACTTATCATTAAGTGGATGCAGAGGAAAACTATTTAAATGACTGAGCTTAGTGGGGCACCTGGGTGGCTCAGTCGGTTAAGCAGGTAAGCATCTAACTCTTGATTTTGGCTCAGGTCATGGCCTCACAATTAGTTGGTTATTTCAACCCACCACTGGGCTCTGTGCTGACAGTGCAGAGCCTGCTTGGGATTCTCTCTCTCTCCCTGTCTCCCTTTTTTCCTCTCTCTCTTCCCCCACTCCCCAAAATAAATAAACTTAAAAAAAAATGACCGGGCTTAGCATGCTACAGTAGGTCACATTTGGACAGCTCATGGAAGGGCCACTGAAAGTTCCTGGTGATCATCATGGAAAGAACTCTTAGAAAGGTATCTAGAATTCTTTTAGCATCATGAATTGGCATTTCCTTATAAATGTGACCCTATTTGTTTCACTAACCAGTGAAGCCCAAGACATGCATATAAAAAACATAGTCCGGGAATGGCACCTAGCAAGCAGTTAAGAACCAGATGTTGCTGTTATTATTGTTGTTGTTATCAGTTTTTAATCCTAGCATAGTCCATATCTACCATTTATGTCAACATATATTAAATGTGTTAAATTAACTTTTAAAAAATGTGTCACAGATCACTCCTGAGATCTGTACAGCTCTTCTGTAGCAATCTGAAATTATAAAGTTACTGCACAGAAAGTATTATATAGAAAATGAATTCAGAATCAAGGAAAAAGGCAAACCTGGCTACATCCAGTACTTACCATCCTATTTCATGCCTCCATGGCATCTGTCAGCATTAGTTTAATGCTACTTTCCCACTATTACTGCCAATGGCAGTCTATTACTATGATCACCAAAGCCATGATCCTGGTGCTCCTTCCGTACTGGGAGTGGGTTGTTCAGTTGCTGTGCACTATAGCATGAGATGTGGTCCTTCTTCCTATCATTCCTGGACTCACTTATAGAATTTGTGCATCCTGTCTTCTCTGAGTGATTAGAGGTCCTGGTTCCCAAGGGACTGAGGGTGATACTTCTAACCAGGGGGCATAACAAAGGGCCCACTAAACCCCAAGCTATGGCTTATGCCTATTTATTTAGGGCCTCACATACCAAAAGTTATCAGGCAAAGAAATTAGATGCTCCACTGGCAGATAATGGGAGTCATTATGGTGTCTCTTGATGCTTTTATGCCCAGTGATAATAGCAAATGGGCTACTCCAGCAACCACAGCCTTGACAAGGATTTTATATTTAGGGGTTTAGACACTGTAGTTTTGAGATAGGTTGGCATCATGCCACAGAGGCAGTAGACCTAGACTAGTCAAAGTGCTGTCTGAGTTTGATTATAACCTAAAATAGGTGGTGGAGGAGATAGGTAATCAGTGTAAATTACAGCCTCAACAAATACAACAGTGCAACAAGAATTGTAGTTTGTACCATTAATCTTCCTACTGTCTTTTTTCTTTCCAAAAGAAATTGTGACAGTTATCCATTTTAAATATCTGTGGTGGACTGAGGATTGAGTACATTTAATTTGGATCATGAGTGTTTCAAGTGCTGGGCTGTAGCAAAAGCCGTCAGTCGACATTTATGTCTCCCTGGCACAAACTCTATACACATTGATGGCTGCAAACATCTGTCAGCAATCTGCCCGAGTACTTTTTCTGGTTGAAGGAATGTGCTTGGCTTGTGTGCATAATAGGCTGGAAATGACTCAAATTAACAACCAACTTGTGGATGGAGTTGGTAGAGAAACGCCATAGTTTCCTCACGTCTCAGATAGAACAACTCTGAGGGGTGTTCTACAGAGTCTCTCAGAGGACCTAAGAGAGAGCCTCAATTGCTCACAATAGTGAACTGTTCAGTAATGTACCCTATTTTGGCTTTGTTCCCTTCCCCATCTTACTTTCTCATTCCCTATTGGTGCTCCTTGGAATCATTTCCCCAGCAAATTATTTTCATACAATTCTTTGCCTCAAAGAACCCAACCTAAGAGAAGTGACAAAGCAAGTCAGAGTTTTGAACCTCCTACCACTAAGGGTCTAGTAGAGGAGAAAGACATTACTCAAGTCATTAAATCATAATTGTAAAATTGCAATTGTGACAGTATTGCGCATTAAGACAATTTGTATGTGTGTCTGTGTGTGCATGTACTGGACTTAGGAAAGGTCTTCCCCAAGGAAGAGATCTTGGAGCTGATAAATGCTACAGTTTCCTCATGTGAAATAACTATAACTATATATTATAATAGTGATTAGAACAGTGCATGACACGTGGTAAGCACAATACAAGTGTTAGGTACTATCAACATTATTATGATCTTCTAATGCATCAAAGATGAAAACTGATGAATTTTAAGATGGATTATTGCCCAGGGACTTTCATTTTATTTTAGTATATACAGCTGCTGCTTTAACAGGGCTAGTGGAAGGCAGTGTAACAGAAGGTCTTGAATCAAATACAGGCCTCAGTGCTTGCCTCTGAATAACCTTGAGCAAGTTACTTCACTCCTGTTTTCTTTTCTCTATTATGGAGAGGGAGCTAATAATAGCACCTACTTCACTGGGTTATTTTAGGAGAAATGAGCTATATTATCCACTAAATACAGGTAAGTAGGTGACATATAGTATGCTTTATAGCAGCAGGAGCTACTCTGATATGCACCTTTAGCCATCGTTCTCATTAGTTCATTCTTCTTCCATTGTGATCCTCTGATAATATTTCAATAAGCATCTAAGATAACACTTGGGAATAACTTTTAACTTTGGAAGAGCCCTTAGTGTAGAAAGCCCTGCCTTTACTACTGTGATACAAATTTTATATGACTTTAATGTCTTTAGATTAAAATGTCACACTGCTACTGTTGTATTATCATTGCAATAAGGTCCTTATGAAAATGACTCTTATTTTGTATGTCTATGAGTGAAATAATAACTCTGATGTGAATGGTATTATCACATTGCTAACAGCCTCTCAGGTATTTTATGCTTTTCTCTTTGGCTTCAATGATTTCATCATAATTACTACAGCAAAATACCACATATTTTGCGCATGAGCCTAAAACCCTGTGTTCTTATACAATTATCTTTCAAGGACTGATTCTAATGTTTCATGAGGTAGAAGAAAAACATTTTTTTACTTGCAACCTGTGTTTAAAAAGAGAATTATGAGTACTCCTATAAAATTTTTTATTAGAGCACATTAAATTTCTGGCAAGCATTGTTTATTTATTGCAAGTGGCCTTTTTTCCTTTAAACTCTAATAAGATACTGAGATATTGGGAAACAATTCCCCTTTTAGATCAGTTCCTACTGTTACATGCTTTTAGTGCATTTCTTTGTGTATACACTTTTACTTTCTCCATTGTTTTTTTAAATTTCTTTAACAATCAGATTAAAGTTTCTCACTTTTAGATAAGGATCTATGAAACTGAAGATTGTTTTCTAATTGAACTTTGCTCTACTAAACAACTGGGCATATGTAATAGTATTAAGATGATAAAATTTAGTTTGAATAATAATATACATTACTAATATATCCTAACATATTTTCCTTCATGTTGCAAAAATGTTCCTAATATATTTGGTTTAAGAAATTTTCCTATTAGTGACTCTACTTTCTAGCTCCAAAAGGAGATTTCTAAAATCGATTGATTTTGCTTTTGATACTTCAATAGTTTCTGAAATCCCTTTTAGTTCTAGTATCTATGACACTTAACTGAAAATACTTTGAAAAGAGCATTGTTGAGTTTTTAATACTAAAAATTGTGCATCAAGCTTACTTTAATGTTCTTGTGTTGTATCTGACAAGTCACCCCAAATCTTTAATGGCTTGATTTTTATAAAATGTATTTGTAAAAATTCTTGGAAACATCTAACTCTTCTTTAGCATTATATTGCATCTTGAGTGAGCAGGAGGTGTGGTAATCAGTCTCACTGTGAGTACTGTCATAGAGTCTAGCCTGAGGGACCAGTAGGTACAGAAACGTACCCTTTACTATGAGGTTTCTCTGGTCTGTCCATTCAATATACATGACTGAATGTTAAAAGAAGAAAAATCCATGTGTCCTTTAAATAACCTTTAAGCTTCAATATATGTAAATTCATTGAGTAGTCATTTCAGTTTTAATTTTTGTGAAAAGGCATTTTCAAAGATGGAACATCTGAAATTCTATTTCAGATCAGTTTGACAAATGAACATTTGCCATCAGTTTTGATGATAGAGAACACTACTTTGAATCCCAATGAAGAAAACGTATTCCCTCAAAATAATTACTTTCTTTTCATTAGTGTACTTGTATCATAAGAAAATTGTGTTCAGTTATTATTATAGTTTGAATTCTGTCAGTAAAAATTATGTCAAAATGTGTCTTTTCTTATAAGAGTGCCTACATAATATCTTTGATTTTGCCTCTTGTCCTACAAAACCTAAAATATTTACCATATGACCTTTTATGGAAAAAAGTGTTATGACTGCTGCTTTAAGGAAATCATTGTGGTTGTAGGGAGGTGAGGGATCAGGTTAAGATGTTAATGCAGCAGTTTAGGAGGGAGGGGATGGTGTTCAAAAATGAGCAGGAGAGTCAGAGTGTCCTCTGCCTAAAAAGAGAATGCTGAGTCTTTTCCATGTCTCCGTGGCAAAAGGGGGTGTGGGATGAGAGTCATATTCCCTGATCTGAAAAAGAGATTTTAAAACAACCACTAATAAAAATTGGAGTTGATAATAGACAACATATATCAAATGGTTCTTTTTATCAGGTACTGTTATAAGAGTACGACACGAATTAACTTATTCAGTCTTCAAAATAACCCTAAGTGGTTCAAACTATTTTATCTCCATTTTGTAGATGAGGTGTCTGAGGTACAGAGAAATTTAAAAACTTGCCTGGTGTCATAGGAGCAGTAAATAGAGACACTGGGATTTGAACTCAAGCAGTCTGATACAAATACTTAGCCCTTAGGCTACACTCTCTCCTCCATAAACAAGGGAGGCAGTTAGCTCAAGTCCTAGATGGCTATCTTCTGAGGCATGTTTGTTTTATGGCCCCCTTGCCTAGTAGAACAAGGGGAGAGGAGTAGGGAAGAGATGGCAGGGAGGATAGAGAAAAGAAGTGTGAGAGAATTCTGCATTTTCAATGCTTAGTGTTACAAGGATGGAGGAGGGTTATGTAGACTCTGTGGAAGAAAATTGGGTTGTAGTTATCTTGTGAGGACCTGATGGCAGAGATGCCTGCTGAGATTGAGATCCAAAAACCAAGAGGTAAAGAGAGAGAACTGGGGGAGGTTAAGCTGGAGAGTATCTTTTATATCAGCAAACTGCAGTATGGAGACTCCTATATATTTTTCTGAAGAACCCACACATGTGCCCTTGTTAGGGGGTGGGGCAGAACTAGGACACCAGCCATGGTGTTTAGTAACACGAGGTATTTTTTAAAAGGGGTCTCTTTTTCTTGAACATGTTTCCTACCCACCTCACCTCCAACAGTGAAATAAATGTAATGCAAGCAAGATTGGGTTGTTGGGGGTAGGCAAGGTGGGGGTGCAAACTGGGGGTGTGGGGGTGGGGGTGTGAGAGAAGCAGAAACAGCATGAGGGTAGGAAAAGATGGGAAAGATAAAACCAGCCTCCTTCTCACTTTAGTTCCTTTACATTGTCTCTGAGCCTGTCCAAGCTGAGGGGAGGCCCAAATTTCTTTCCTACAAAGGCATCACATACTCAGAGAGTGTGAATCAATTTTACTATGGAATAATGCCAATAAATAGTTCTGGTTCTACAGCACTGCTGCAAAAGAATTTCATGAAACAAGTTGGGGCAGAGCATCTTTGGTGGTAGTATTGACTATAAGTCATGTCATATAAATTCTCTTTGCAAATAAATTTGCCATGATTTTTAAATCTCTTCAATGAAAATTCGTGGCTCTGCTCACTGTATAATGTCGCTCCCTATGTCTATCCTCAGTTTCAATCTGCAACGAGCCCAAACTGATGGAGACAAAGGTAAAGTGAAGTGAAACAGCCTGATCTGTGCTAACGAGCTGTTCATCCTAGAATCTGGGAGAACCGAGTCTATGTAGGACTCGAAGAATTATTATCATTATTGCTCTGCCACTTAATATATTCACCAAAGCAGTAAGATCAATAAAACTGGGGAAATTGGAGGTGTGCTCTTAATATTCAAAAAGCCAAACTTTCTCATTAAATTTCATCCATTCAAGCAATGTCAAAATATTGTAAACACTACGTTCATTCATTTATTCAACAAAATTTTATTGAATGCTCAGTATGTACCAGGCTCTGTTTTAAATACTGAGGTGTTAGTAGTGAAAGAAATTAAGCAAAATTCCTTTCTCTCATAAAGCTTATATTTAGTGTATATGGGTAGGGGTGGTTGGCAGTAAGGAGACAAAGAGACAGACAATAAACAAAACATGTAAGTAAATTATATAATATGCCAGAAGGTGATATATATTATGGGGGGAAATTAAAGCAAAGCTGGGAGATTAATGCTATGTAGAGAAATGGTTTGCAATTATACCTGGTTTTTGTCCAGGTAATATATGTATAAAGCAAAATTACTTTGCACATAGCAAAACATCACACAAAGTCTACTTGTTTTAATCAGTTGGGAGAATCACAATATAGGCATCTGTTTTTCAGGGTGGGAACATGTAATTTTGTAATGAAGAGAGTACAAAGGGACAGAACAGCCTAGCTGAGCATTGTATACTCACCAAGGATCTCTGCACCCTGGTCCCTGGTCTTCCAATGAAGTGATAAAACTATTTCATTGGAAGTGAGTGTTCTCATAGTGCTTGTAAAGGATTTAAGGAAAGGTTTAGAGTGGAAGACTGAGGTCAGATACATTTATCTCTATACTAGTTTTCCAAAGCATCCAAATATCAAGGTATCCATCCATCCATCTATTCATCCATTCCAAATTATTGATTATGTATCATATCCCAGGAATTTTGAATAAGTGCTGAAACAATTATAGAGGTGTTCATGTTCTAGGTTGAGAAATGAATAATAGGATTAATAAGGGGTTATGTTCTAGAGATTTCATTTGGCGCTACTATTTAAGGAAAATGTTTGAAAATTTCATTTGACATTTAAACAAAAATACAAATGATCCCTTAAGAAATGGAACCCTTGAGGAGTATATAAAAGCATATACTTTTTTATATAGTGTGTGCAGAAGATCTTTAGTTTAATGGTAAAAGTGATGAGCCAGTATAGACTTCCATAGAAAATTTAATTTCAGGGTGTGAGAAGTATTATAAAAATAAAGCTTAAATGGAAAATAAGAGGGCTTAGCAGTTGAAATATCATCTAAATAGTATTAATAGTAAGAAGAATTCTAATTATTGATACAATAAAAGCCATCTTTGAGTAGAAATAGTTTTATTTCATTTAGTGTCATTTTTAAGATGGCCCTGACAGCTTCATATTAATATACCATTTTCAAATTCCTGTGTTTATAATCATTATAATCTCTTTAAAGGTAAATATTGTAATTGTAGAAACATTTAATAAATGTATTCTCATATACTTTCAGAATATTCAAATAAAATAATAGTTTCAGTTGCCACAATTAGTTTAGTTTTCTATATATCTGTTACATATACGTGTACATAAAGAATATATAGTTTGGGTAACTAGTTTGTAAAATAAATGGTATTACACTGTGAGTGTTGGTCTATAATTTGCATTTTTACCTTATAGTTATACCTTGGAGATCCTTCCACATTGTCTAAATATGAATATATCTTATTCTGTTCAGGAGTTGCATTGTATGACTTTTCATAATCTTTTTGTTGTTGTTGTTGATGGGGATTTAACCTGTTTTCAATTTTCAGTGTCACAATGTCACAAAGAATGTCATTGTATATGCCTTCTTCCACACACAGATAGTTATTTCTTTAGGGAAGATATTAAACAGCACAATTGCTGGGTGATAGGGTGTTCATATTTGAACTTCTAGTGGTACTGATGAATTATTCTCTAAAAGGACTGTGCCAATTTACATTCCTATCAATAGTGTATGACAATATCAAATACCCCAAAACCCAACATATAATAGTATCAAACTTTAAAATGATTTTCTAACTACTATGGTTTTTAAATTGATTTGTATGAGCTTTGTATCTAATGTGGGAAATAATCTTTGTCCCATTATAAAGACTGAAAAATATGCTCTTTTCATCTGTAGCTTATCTATTCTGGATATTAATCCCTCTCTGTTTGTTATATAAGTTGATAATACATTTTCCTCAGTCTGTAGCTTTGTTTCCTAATTTTTAATTTTTTTCAAAGTTATGCAATCATTTAATGTTTACAAATAACAAAATATAAAATATTATGCATATAATTTAAAAAGTTTATGATATGAATGAAGTTCATGTGATTTAAAAAGTTTATGATAGTGCTCGCTTCGGCAGCACATATACTAAAAAGTTTATGATATGAATGAAGTTAAGTGAAAAAGAAGGATATGAAGTTAAGTGAAAAAGTAAGCTGGGGCTTGGGCAGAGAAAAGCGGGTCTTACTCTTCCTGCTGCTAAAGTTTTTTGCTAAAGTCTAGGTTATTGATTCTTTTAAATTTTAAAATATTCTTTAAAAATTATTTTAATTTACTTTTTATTTTATTATTTTTTTTACAGAATTTTTTAATGTTTATTTTTAAGAGAGAGAGAGAGACAGAATGTGAGTGGGCGAGGGGCAGAGAGAGAGGGAGACACAGAATTCGAAGCAGGCTCCAGGCTCTGAGCTGTCAGCACAGAGGCCGATACTGGGCTCCAACTCACGGACGGTGAGATCATGATGTGAACCGAAGTCGGGCGCTTAACTGACTGAGCCACCCAGGTGCCCCATATTTTTATTTTTAAAACTTTTTATTTTGCTCACCCAGTGCTCATCACCACATGCACATTCCTTAATCCCCATCACCCATTTCACCCATCCCCCCATCCACCTCCCCTCTGGTAACCATCATTTTGTTCTCTATAGTTAATAATCTGTTTCTTGGCTTGCCTCTCTCTTTCCCTTTCTCTCTCTCTCTCTCTTTCCCTTGCTCATTTGTTGTGTTTCTTAAATTCCACATATGAGTGAAATCATATGGTATTTGTCCTTCTTTGACAGGCTTATTTTATTTAAAATTTTAAATTGTAGTCAAAATTATGAACTTTCTCTTTGTGGCTTCTGTGTTTTACATATTATTTTTAAAAGCATCTTTTATTCCAAAGTTATAAACATGGATTCCTATGTTTCTTATAATGTGTTTGAGGCTTTGACTTTTACCTTTATATTTTTAATCCAAGTGGATTTACTTTTGCAAAGGTATAAAATGTTCAACTTAATTTTTTCTCTCAATTTACTGAGAAAAAAAATCTATTCATGACTATCCCCTCCCCACTGAGTTATTTTATTACCACTATCAATTATTGTGCAATTATCTATACGTGGGCCTATTTCTGAAATCTATTGTTACAATAATCCATTTATCTCTTCCTGAATCAATACCATAAGGTTTTAGTTTCTACTTCCTTTTGACTTTACACTGCCTGCCACTTGCATGTTAATATTAGCAAACTAAATACCATGTTTCCCAGAAAGGATCCTGGCATAGAGTAGGAGTTAAATTGACATTTATTGAATTTTTTTCTTTAAAATCTGAGTTGCCTTTGGCAGACTAAAAAAGTAATGTTTTTGATGATAAGAGAAATTGGCTTCTTTATTCTCTTTTGCTGCATTTCATCTTAAAATTTTTGCATTACAGTAAACCCATTTTATGAGACTCCTCCTAGGGGAGAAGCTAGCAGGTCATGACTTCTGCATTTGTAGATAGCTGTGTTTACAGAAAGATATAGTGATCTAGAACCCCCTGTAGCCCTTTTTGGTTAAGGGTTTAAAGAAACTCCCATTCTTCCTTTTGATTGTTGTCATATACCTTTAAAGAAAACATGATTTAGACATGTTAGGTAACTGAGAAAACATTGTTTTCAAATGTTTTATTGATGATTTTATTTTTTATTTTTTAAAATATTTATTATTTTGAGAGAGAGAGAGAGAATGCACTCATGTGATGTAGGGCTTGATCGCAAGAGCTGTGAAAGTATGACTGAGCTGAAATCAAGAGTAGGGCACTCAACCAACTGAGCCACCCAGGGGCCCCATTTTATTGATGGCTTTAAAATTTAGGTAAATATCTGCAACATAGCAGAATACACAGCATGAAGTAATCAAAATTAAAATAATTTTAAACTTTTACTGAAAAGGTCTATTATGTTAATAAGAATATTGTGAAAAGATGCCCTGAAAAAGGCAGAAAAGGAGATAAACCTAAGGAGAGTAGGGGCAGAAGCAAAATAACCCTAGAGACAACTACCCTGTTAGGCAATTAAGTCATTTCTCATTGTTGGGAGAAAAGTAATTTTATTTTTATTTTTTATTAACTGTAATCTCTTTATAAAACCATTTGGATTTAGGTCAGGATAAAGAGCAACTTACTTCTAAGTGTTTCTGAAATGCACATTAGAATAAATGCTTAAGTGAACTAATTAATGAGTAATAACATTTCCCCTCTTGCATTCTTATAAACTTTCTTTCTTGTTAGTCATCATAGAACTGTTTGGTCTTTATATTCTATCCTTTTGGAATGACTGTGATAAAGAAATAAATTTGATATGCTTGATACTGTTATTCAAAGAAACAACGACTACAAGTGAATACGTCATTGGTCATAATTCATCAGGCATTATAGACAGTAGGAGTTAGATTATGAGTAGTAGGTTGAGAAAAGCAAAGGTCCCTGTAGGCTGGGGCTTGGGGAAAAGGAAAGTGGGTCTTACTCTTTCTGCTGCTAATGTCTTTTGCTAAAGTCTAGGTTATTTATTCTTTGTAAAAAATTTTTTAACATTTATTTATCTTTTTTGAGAGACAGAGGATGAGCAGGGGATGGGCAGAGAGAGAGGAGACACAGAATCTGAAGCAGGCTCCAGGCTCTGGGCTGTCAGCACAGAGCCTGACACGGGGCTCGAACCCACAAACCATGAGATCATGACCTGAGCCAAAGTGGGATGCCTAACAGACTGAGCCACCCAGTCGCCCCTAGGTTATTGATTCATAATCATGTTCGAGGCCTAACTAGAAAGAGCACTTTGTAAGCACTTGGAAATCCAAATGTGATACGTATGGCATTGATAAACTTCATTTTCTTTGGTCTTGCTTAGTCTTGCTCATATTTTGTAAGATGTCATCTAGCTATTGCTATATATATTTCTTTAAATGGGAAGATTTTTAAGGGGAATTTATTTCCTAGTAATAAAAATTACTTTTTGAAAATTGCATTGTTTCAAAATATTGTTCAAACCTTAAACTGATTTAGTGTTTAGGGGTAGAGTGAAAATCTATTTTATTTGCATATGTTGATGTATGCTACTAACATTTATTTAATTTTTTTAAGTTTTTATTTGAATTCCAGTTGGTTAACACGTTGTACAATTCAGTGATTCAACACCCACATACAACACCCAGTGCTCACTACAATAAATGCACTCCTTAATCCCATCTCCTATTTAACCCATTCCCCCACCCATCTCCCCTCTGGTAACCATTACCAGAGAACCATTTGTTCTCAATACTTAAGACTGTTTCTTGGCTTTCCTCTCTCTTTTTCCCCCCTATGATCATTTGTTTCATTTCTTAAATTCCACATATGAGTGAAATCATATGGTATTTGTCTTTGTCTGACTACTTACTTAGCTTAACATAATACACTCTAGCTCCATCCATGTCATTGCAAATGGCAATATTTCATTCTTTTTTATGGCTAAATAATAGTCCATTATATCTATCTATATATCTATATCTATATCATCTATATCTATGTCTATCTATATCTTTATCCATCTTCTTTATCCATTCACCAGTTGATTGATATTTGGGCTCTTTCCATAATTTGGTTATTGTAGATAATGCTGCTGTTAACATTGGGGTTTATACTACTGCCATTTAAATCATCTTAACCCCATAGTGCTCAGCATTGCTATTAGATATTATTGAAACTTTAAAAAATTCATCATCAGATTTTATTTCAAATACTGATTAAAGGTAGAATATGACAAGGATATACTTTCTTAGTCCTAGTTACAAATACGTTTTTCTTAACTGAGTGTTCATATAGATTTGGAGAAATTAATGACTCATCAAAGCCTTTCCAAGAAATTAAACTAAGAAAATATTTTCAGACTTGTCATATTAAACTTATTAGGGAATCAAGTATATTATCCAATAATTAGAATTAGACAGAGTCCAGTGCAGGAGGAAATAGTGGATATATAATCTCTTTCATCTTCTAGCTAATTATTGGCCTGAGAAATCTCTTGATCTTCTTTATCTGGGAGCTCAGACTCATATTAAAACTTCAGTTACAGCCTAAATAACTTCCTAACACTGCTATAAATAGAAATGTAAAAAGATGGATAAGTATCTTACAAGTCTGTACATTTATTGTTATGAACTCCTACCTCAGTGACCAATTTATAAGAAATATTACCATCACTGTACTTGATACCTTTAGACACTTAATAATATGTTCCATTTGGAGACAGCTCATGCTAGTTGATTGTGCTTAATGTAACCACATTCCCTCATTTCAAATGAAAAATGATTATGAAATGTCATTGTTTGGAATTTTCTAAGTATCTATAGGATACAGAATTATAAGTATAGTGTAAAGACTTTCATCTATGAGCATATTCACTCAAATATTTGAGTTCAAGTATTTTTGGTATTCACTTACCCATTGGAGGAATCCACATTTTCAAAGAAAAGAAATACTTCTCTATGGGCATTTCGGAATATGGGGTAAAAGGGTTTGACTTCAGTAACAAACTTTGGCTGGCTGATTATGCATTAACAGGATAATTGAATGAGCAGCACTGGAGGTAGCTTCTTAAATATAAAAACTGTTTGAGTTTGGAAAGTTTCTTGTAAATTCAGAATTCTAAATGTGAGCTAAGCAGGGTTGCCACTGCAATCTTGTGGTACTTGAGTTGATTTAGACTCATTCCTAGAACCCATTCATCAGAAAGAACATAAATCCTAGTGCACACTGAGTAAACGTGCTTTGTGGTAAGTTATGAGTTAATAGTTGCAATTTATCAATCAGTCACTTGTGAAATTTGTTTTGCATCAATTCCACTAATCCTGGTCACCTTTAATGAACAAATTAACTTAATTTTCTGAGCTTTCAAAGTGGTGGGCTCTTTATTAGACCATGCTGCTCTGTGCTGAGGCCTTCCTTGAGTGGTAAACCATCTATTTACTGAAGGTGTCCTCTCTATACCTGAAGTGAGATACTATTCATTTATTCATTTATTGAGCATCTTTTAGCAAATGCTGTTCTAGCCACAGAGGATACAACAAAGAACAAAATTGACAAAGTCCTTTGTTTATGCAACGTAGGCCCTAAAGTGATATTATTATAAAATAATAAACATAAAAGTCATTGAAAATATTTTAGTTTAGTTCCCTCATTTCAATAATCAGAAAATGAATGCTTGTAAAGGTAAAATCTTCTGTCTTCAATCAGGCAATTAGTTAATAGTAGAGCTGAGACTTAAAGCTCAGGTCTTCTTGCTGGCTGTCAAGAAAAAAGAAGATGAGAAAAGAACAACAGTGGGGTTTCCACTGACTGCTGAGTCCTTCTGGTAAGGAGGAATGAGTGTCACTGTGGCTTAAAATAACAAGATGACAATTTAGTTATGAAAAAAGAGGAGTTCAAAATGTAGACTCAATTCAATTATTGTGACACTAAGAAAATTAATCTCATGACTATTTGACTTAAGAAACAATGCAATAAATCCTGTGTCCACAGGGCTATAAACGAACACATTTTTTTTCTGTGTTTTCCTACTAGCCCCTAGCAAAGTAGCAAAAAGCAAGACTTTGAAGTTCAAGTCCCTGGATTTACCTGCTGCTCTCCACTGCTTAAAAAGTGGCAACTATTTACTGCCAGGAAAATTAAGTGCTTTTAGAATGGGTTCAAACTTAAGCAACCATCAACTTAATATAAATTGCAATATGCATAAGATGTTATATATAAACCTAATGGTAACCACAAATTGAAAACCAGTAGTAATAGATATGCAAAAAATAAAGAGAAGGGAATCCAAGCATATCACTAAAGAAAGCCAGAAAACCATGAGACGAGAGCAAGAGAAGAAAAGAACAGAGAAGAAATACAAAAATAACCACAAAATAAGTAACGAAATGGCAATATGTACATACCTATCAATAATTACTTGGAATATAAATGGACTAAATGTTCCTGTCAAAAGACATAGGGTGATGGAATGGATGAAAAGCAAGACCCCTGTGTACACTACCTACAAGAAACTCATTTTAGACCTAAAGACATATACAGATTGAAAGTGAAAGGATGGAAAATCATTTATAGTGCAAATGGAAGTGAAAAGAAAGCTGGGCTAGCAATACATGTATTGGACAAAAAAGACTTTAAAACAAGACACAAAGAAGGACACTATATAATCATGAAGGGAACAACCCACCATGTAAATATTTATGCACCCACCATGGAAGCATCCAAACACATAAAGCAGCTAATAACAAAGGAAGTGATCAATATTAATACAATAGTAGGAAAATTTAATACCCCACTTACATTGATGGATAGATCATTCAAACAGAAAATCAACAAGAAAACAATGGCTTTGAAGGACACATTTTGACTAGAGGGATCTAACAGATATTCCATCCTAAAATAACAGGATGCATATTTTTTTCAAGTGCACATGGAACATTCTCCATAATAGATTGCATTAGGCCACAAAACAAATCTTAACAAATTAAAAAGACTGAAGTCATACCATGTGTCTTTTCTGACCACAATGCTGTGAAACTAGAAATCAACCACAAGCAAAATTCTGGAAAGAAAACCAAATACATGGAGGTTAAATAACATGCTATTAAACAATGAATTGCTCAACCAAGAAATTAAAGGAAATAAAAAATACATGAAGACAAGTGAAAATGAAAACACTATGGTACAAAATCTTTGGTCATCCTTAGTGGGAAAAAACTGAAAACTTTCCCCCTGAGATCAGGAACATGACAGGGATGTTCACTCTCACCGCTGTTGTTTAACATAGTGTTGGAAGTGCTAGCATCAGCAATCAGACAACAAAAGGAAATCAAAGGCATCAAAATTGGCAAAGATGAAGTCAAGTTTTCACTTTTTGCAGATGACATGATATTATACATGGAAAATCCAAGACTCCACCAGAAGTCTGATAGAACTGATACATGAATTCAGCAAAGTCGCAGGATACAAAATCAATGTACAGAAATCTGTTGCATTCTTATACACTAACAATGAAGCAACAGAAAGACAAATAAAGAAACTGATCCCATTCACAATTGCACCAGGAAGCATAAAATACCTAGGAATAAACCTAACCAAAGATATAGAAGATCTGTATGCTAAAGACTATAGAAAGCTTATGAAGGAAATTGAAGAAGATATAAAGAAATGGAAAAGTATTCCATGCTCATGGATTGGAAGAATAAATATTGTTAAAATGTCAATACTACCCAAAGCTATCTACACATTTAATGCAATCCCAATCAAAATTGCACCAGCATTCTTCTCAAAGCTAGAACAAGCAATCCTAAAATTTGTATGGAACCACAAAAGACCCCGAGTAGCCAAAGTAATATTGAAGAAGAAGACCAAAGCGGGAGGCATCACAATCCCAGACTTTAGCCCCTACTATAAAGCTGTAATCATCAAGACAGCATGATATTGGCACAAAAACAGACACATAGACCAATGGAATAGAATAGAGACTCCAGAATTGTACCCACAAAAGTATGGCCAACTAATCTTTGACAGAGCAGGAAAGAATATCCAGTGGAAAAAAGGCAGTCTCTTTAACAAATGGTGCTGGGAGAACTGGACAGCAACATGCAGAAGAATGAAACTAGACCACTTTCTTACACCATTCACAAAAATAAACTCAAAATGGATAAAGAACCTGAATGTGAGACAGAAAACCATCAAAAACCTAGAGGGGAAAGCAGGAAAAAACCTATCTGACCTCAGCCGCAGCAATTTCTTACTTGACACATCTCCAAATGCAAGGGAATTAAAAGCAAAAATGAACTATTGGGACCTCATGAAGATAAAAAGCTTCTGCACAGCAAAGGAAACAATCAACAAAACTAAGAGGCAACCAACAGAATGAGAAAAGATATTTGCAAATGAGATACCAAAGGGCTAGTATCCAAAATCTATAAAGAAGTCACCAGACTCCACACCTGAAAAACAAATGATCCAGTGAAGAAATGGGCAGAAGACATGAATAGACACTTCTCTAAAGAATACATTCAGATGGCCAACAGGCACATGAAAAGATGCTCAATGTTACTCCTCATCAGGGAAATACAAATCGAAACCACACTGAGATACCACCTCACGCCAGTCAGAGTGGCTAAAATGAACATATCAGGAGACTATAGATGCTGATGAGGATGTGGAGAAATGGGAACCCTCTTGCACTGTTGGTGGGTATGCAAACTGGTGCAGCCACTCTGGAAAACAGTGCGGAGGTTCCTCAAAAAATTAAAAATAGATCTAACCTATGACCCAGCAATAGCACTGCTAGGAATTTACCCAAGGGATACAGGAGTACTGATGCATAGGGACACTTCTACCCCAAATGTTTATAGCAGCACTTTCAACAATAGCCAAACTATGGAAAGAGCCTAAATGTCCATCAACTGATGAATGGATAAAGAAATTGTGGTTTATATACACAATGGAATACTATGTGGCAATGAGAAAGAATGAAATATGGCCTTTTGTAGCAATATGGATGGAACCGGAGAGTGTGATGCTAAGTGAAATAAGTCCTACAGAGAAAGACAGATACCATAAGTTTTCACTCTTATGTGGATCCTGAGAAACTTAACAGAAGACCATGGGGGAGGTGAAGGAAAAAAGAAAGTTAGAGAGGGAGGGAGGCAAACCATAAGAGACTCTTAAAAACTGAGAATAAACTGAGGGTTGATGGGGGTGGGAGGGAGGGGAAAGTGGGTGATGGGCATTGAGGAGGACACCTTTTGGGATGAGCACTGGGTGTTGTATGGAAACCAATTTGGCAATAAATTTCATTAAAAAAAGTCTTTGGGATGCAGCAAAAGCTATTCTAAGAGGGAAATTTATAGTGATACAGGTCTACCTCAATAAGCAGGAAACATCTCAAATAAACAATCTAAACTTACACCTAAAGAAGCCAGAAAAAGAATAACAAACAAAACTCAAAACTAGTAGAAGGAAGAAAATAATCAAGATTAGAACAGAAATAAATGACATAGAAACTAAAACAAAACAAAACAAAACCACAATAGAACAGATCAAAGCAACCAGGAGCTGGTTCTTTGAAAAGATTAACAGAATTGATAAACCTTTAGCCAGACTTATTTAAAAAAGGAGAAAGGACTCAAATAAACAAAATCATAAATGAAAGAGGAGACATAACAATCGACACTACAGAAATACAAAGGATTATAAGAAAATATAATGAAAAATTATATGCTAACAAATTGGACAACCTAGAAGAAATGTATAAATTATTAGAAACATATAACTTACCAAAACTGAAGCAGGAAGAAATAGAAAATTTGAACAGACTGATTACCAACAATGAAATTTAATTAGGAATCAATAAACTTCCAACAAACAAAAGTCCAGGACCAGATGCCTTGACAGGTGAATTCCGCCAAACCTTTAAAAAGTTAGGGTGACTGGGTGACTCCGTCAATTAAGCATCTCAGTCTTGATTTTGACTCAGGTTATGATCCCAGGGTTGTGGGATTGAGCCCCTCATCAGGCTCCACTGAGTGTGGAGCCTGCTTGAGATTCTCTCTCTCTCTCTCTCTCTCTCTCTCTCTCTCTCTCTGCCTTTGCCTCTCTACCTGTTCATTCACTCTGTCTCTGTCTCTCTAAATAAAAACAAAAACAAAAACAAAAAAAGGAGAGTTAATGCCTATTCTTCTCAAACTATTCCAAAAAAATAAAAATAAAAGACAAAGGAAAGCTTCCAAATTCATTCTGTGAGGCCAGCATTACTCTGATACCAAAACCTGGTAAATACATGACATAAAAAGAAAACTACAGCCCAGTATCTCTGATGAACATAGATGCAAAAACCCTCAACAAATATTAGCACTCAAGATCTAACAATATGTTAAAAAAATCATTCACCATGAGCAAGTGGGATTTATTCCTGGGATGCAAGGGTGATTCTATATTCACAAATCAATGTGATGCATTGCATCAACAAGAGAAGAATAAAAACCATAGGATCATTCCAATAGATGCAGAAAAAGCATTTGACAAAGTAAAACATCCATTCATGATAAAAACCCTCAACAAAGTAGGTTTAGAGGGAAGATACCTCAACATAATAAAGACCATATAAGAAAAACCTTCAGCTAATGTCATACTCAATAGTAAACAACCAAGAGTTTTTCCCCTAAGATCAGGAAAAAGACAAGAATGACCACTCTCACCACTTTTTTCAACATAATATTGGAAGTCTTAGCCACAGCAATTAGACAAGAAAAAGAAATAAAAGGCACCCAAATTTGTAAGGAAGAGGTAAAACATTCACTATTTGCAGATGACATTATACTACATATAGAAAACTCTAAAGACACCACCAAAAAACTAATAGAAATGATAAATGAATTCAGTAATGTTGTAGGATACAAAATTAATATACAGAAGTATGTTGTATTTCTATACACTAATAATGAAGTAGTAGTGAGAGAAATTATGAAAACAGTCTCATTTACAAATGCCCCAAATATAATATAATACCTAGGAAAAAACTTAACCAAGGAGGTGAAAGATCCTATACTCTGAAAACTATAAGATATTGTTGAAAGAAACTAAAGATGACACAAATAGAAAAGATGAGAGAATAGGCTTATGGATTGGAAGAACAAATATTGTTAAAATGTCCAAATTACCAAAAGCAATCCACAGGTTCAATGAACTCCCTACCAAAATAGCAATAGCATTTTCACAGAACTAGAACAAACATACTTGAAATTTGTCTGTAACCACAAAAGACCCTGAATAGCCAAAGTATCTTGAAAAAGAAGAACAAAAATAGAAGTATCACAATCCCAGATTTCAAGATATACTACCAATCTGTAGCAATCAAAGCAGTATGGTACTGGCACAAAAATAGACACATAGATCAATAGACAGAATAGAGAGCCCAGAAATAAATCCACAATTATATGGTCAATTAATCTATGACAAAGCAGGAAAGAATATCCAATGGGGAAAATACCGTCTCCTCAATAAAAGGTGTTAGGAAAACTACACAGCTATGTGCAAAAAGAATGAAACTGGACCACTTTCTTACACCACACACAAAAATAAACTCAAAATGGATTAAAGATTTAAATGTGAGACCTGAGACTGTGAAAATCCAACAAAAGAGCAAGGGAGTAATTTCTCTGACATTGTCTGTACCAACATTTTTCTAGATGTATCTCCTCAGGCAAGGGAAACAAAGAAAAAATAAACTATTGGGACTACATAAAAATAAAAAGTTTCCGCACAGCGAGGGAAATAATCAACAAAACAAAAAATACAACCAAATGACTGGGAGAAGATATTTGCAAATGATATATCTGATAAGGGGTTACTATCCAAAATATATAAGGAATTTATACAAAACAACATACAAAAAAATAATTTAATTAAGAAATGGGCAGAAGGCATGAACATACATTTCTCCAAAGAAGACAAACAGATGGCCAACAGACACATGAAAAAATGATCAACATCACTCATCATTAGGGAAACGCAAATCGAAACCACAATGAGATATCAGCACACCTATCAAAATGTCTAAAATGACAAACACTAGAAACAACAAGTGTTGGTGAGGATGTGGAAAAAAAGGAAGTCTCGTGCACTGTTGGAATGCAAACTGCAGCCACTGTGGAAAAGAGTATGGAGGTTCTTCAAAAAATTAAAAATAGAATACCATATAATCCAGTAATTCTACTGCTGGGTGTTTACCCAGAGAATATGACAATACTAATTCAAAAAGATATATGCACCCCTATCTTTATTGCAGCATTATTTACAATAGTCAAATTATGGAAGCAGCCCAATGTCCATCGACTGATGAATGGATAAAGAAGATGTGATGGCACACACACACACACACACACACACACACACACACACACTGTGTGTACATTACTCATCCATAAAAAAAGAGTGAAATCTTGCCATTTATAATGACATAGAAGTTTAGAGGGCATAATGCTAAGTCAAATAAATCAGTGGAAGAGGGATAAATATATGATTTCACTCATTTGTGGAATTTAAGAAACAGAACAAATTAACAAGGAAAAAAAAAAGAGACAAACAAAAAACCAGACTCTTAATTATTGAGAACAAACTGATGGTTACCAGAGGGAATGTGGATGGGGGGATGGGTGAAATAGGTGAAGTGCATTAAGAATACACTAATGATGAGCACTGAGTAATGTGTAGAATTCTTGAATCACTATATTTTACACCTGAAACTAATACAAACACTGTATTTTAATTATACAGGAATTTTACAAAATTAAAAGAAAAAAGTGGATGGACAAAAAAAGTAGTGAATATTTTCCTTCCCACAAACCTATTGAGAGGATCAATGAAATAGATCTGTGCATAAAAACACACTAGGAAAACTAGGAAAGTGTATAATAAACTAGCTAAGCAAATATCAGGCATTCATTATGCTTAAGGGTCTATAAAGTCTATGCAGAAGTTCCCTTAGTTCAAAGCATCTGCTAATGCTTTTCCTTGCTTCTTAGTGGACTCCTACCAAAGGCTTCCCTATAATTATATTACAACTTGGGGACCCCTGGTTACAATTGTGGGGTCAGAGAAGTTTGTCTCCATTCTCCCTCAAGCCCTTTGTTAGGAAAGTTTTCCTTTTCAGTAGAAAATGAACATAAAACTCAGGACAGAGAACTTTCTGTTAAAATTCTTATTAAAATATCATGAGACACGTGAAGCTCTTTTTTTTTTTTTTCTGAAATTTATTGACAAATTGGTTTCCATACAACACCCAGTGCTCATCCCAAAAGGTGCCCTCCTCAATACCCATCACCCACCCTCTCCTCCCTCCCACCCCCCATCAACCCTCAGTTTGTTCTCAGTTTTTAACAGTCTCTTATGCTTTGGCTCTCTCCCATTCTAACCTCTTTTTTTTTTTTCCTTCCCCTCCCCCATGGGTTCCCATTAAGTTTCTCAGGATCCACATAAGAGTGAGACCATATGGTATCTGTCTTTCTCTGTATGGCTTATTTCACTTAGCATCACACTCTCCAGTTCCATCCACGTTGCTACAAAAGGCCATATTTCATTTTTTCTCATTGCCATGTAATATTCCATTGTGTATATAAACCACAATTTCTTTATCCATTCATCTGTTGATGGACATTTAGGCTCTTTCCATAATTTAGCTATTGTTGAGAGTGCTGCTATGAACATTGGGGTACAAGTGGCCCTATGCATCGTGCTCCTGTATCCCTTGGATAAATTCCTAGCAGTGCTATTGCTGGGTCATAGGGTAGGTCTATTTTTAATTTTCTGAGGAACCTCCACACTGCTTTCCAGAGCGGCTGCACCAATTTGCATTCCCACCAACAGTGCAAGAGGGTTCCCGTTTCTCCACATCCTCTCCAGCATCTGTAGTCTCCTGATTTGTTCATTCTGGCCACTCTGACTGGCGTGAGGTGATACCTGAGTGTGGTTTTGATTTGTATTTCCCTGATAAGGAGCGACGCTGAACATCTTTTCATGTGCCTGTTGGCCATCCGGATGTCTTCTTTAGAGAAGTGTCTATTCATGTTTTCTGCCCATTTCTTCACTGGGTTATTTGTTTTTCGGGTGTGGAGTTTGGTGAGCTCTTTATAGATTTTGGATACTAGCCCTTTGTCCGATATGTCATTTGCGAATATCTTTTCCCATTCCGTTGGTTGCCTTTTAGTTTTGTTGGTTGTTTCCTTTGCTGTGCAGAAGCTTTTTATCTTCATAAGGTCCCAGTAATTCACTTTTGCTTTTAATTCCCTTGCCTTTGGGGATGTGTCGAGTAAGAGATTGCTACGGCTGAGGTCAGAGAGGTCTTTTCCTGCTTTCTCCTCTAAGGTTTTGATGGTTTCCTGTCTCACATTTAGATCCTTTATCCATTTTGAGTTTATTTTTGTGAATGGTGTGAGAAAGTGGTCTAGTTTCAACCTTCTGCATGTTGCTGTCCAGTTCTCCCAGCACCATTTGTTAAAGAGGCTGTCTTTTTTCCATTGGATGTTCTTTCCTGCTTTGTCAAAGATGAGTTGGCCATACGTTTGTGGGTCTAGTTCTGGGGTTTCTATTCTATTCCATTGGTCTATGTGTCTGTTTTGGTGCCAATACCATGCTGTCTTGATGATGACAGCTTTGTAGTAGAGGCTAAAGTCTGGGATTGTGATGCCTCCTGCTTTGGTCTTCTTCTTCAAAATTCCTTTGGCTATTCGGGGCCTTTTGTGGTTCCATATGAATTTTAGGATTGCTTGTTCTAGTTTTGAGAAGAATGCTGGTGCAATTTTGATTGGGATTGCATTGAATGTGTAGATAGCTTTGGGTAGTATTGACATTTTGACAATATTTATTTTTCCAATCCATGAGCAGGGAATGTCTTTCCATTTCTTTAAATCTTCTTCAATTTCCTTCAGAAGCTTTCTATAGTTTTCAGCATACAGATCCTTTACATCTTTGGTTAGATTTATTCCTAGGTATTTGATGCTTCTTGGTGCAATTGTGAATGGGATCAGTTTCTTTATTTGTCTTTCTGTTGCTTCATTGTTAGTGTATAAGAATGCAACTGATTTCTGTACATTGATTTTGTAGCCTGCAACTTTGCTGAATTCCTGTATCAGTTCTAGCAGACTTTTGGTGGAGTCTATCGGATTTTCCATGTATAATATCATGTCATCTGCAAAAAGCGAAAGCTTGACTTCATCTTTGCCAATTTTGATGCCTTTGATTTCCTTTTGTTGTCTGATTGCTGATGCTAGAACTTCCAGCACTATGTTAAACAGCAGCGGTGAGAGTGGGCATCCTTGTCGTGTTCCTGATCTCAGGGAAAAAGCTTTCAGTTTTTCCCCGTTGAGGATGATGTTAGCTGTGGGCTTTTCATAAATGGCTTTTATGATCTTTAAGTATGTTCCTTCTATCCAGACTTTCTCAAGGGTTTTTATTAAGAAAGGGTGCTGGATTTTGTCGAAGGCCTTTTCTGCATCGATTGACAGGAACATATGGTTCTTCTCTCTTTTTTTGTTAATGTGATGTATCACGTTGATTGATTTGCGAATGTTGAACCAGCCCTGCATCCCAGGAATGAATCCCACTTGATCATGGTGAATAATTCTTTTTATATGCCGTTGAATTCGATTTGCTAGTATCTTATTGAGAATTTTTGCATCCATATTCATCAGGGATATTGGCCTGTAGTTCTCTTTTTTTACTGGGTCTCTGTCTGGTTTAGGAATCAAAGTAATACTGGCTTCATAGAATGAGTCTGGAAGTTTTCCTTCCCTTTCTATTTCTTGGAATAGCTTGAGAAGGATAGGTATTATCTCTGCTTTAAACGTCTGGTAGAACTCCCCTGGGAAGCCATCTGGTCCTGGACTCTTATTTGTTGGGAGATTTTTGATAACCGATTCAATTTCTTCGCTGGTTATGGGTCTGTTCAAGCTTTCTATTTCCTCCTGATTGAGTTTTGGAAGAGTGTGGGTGTTCAGGAATTTGTCCATTTCTTCCAGGTTGTCCAATTTGTTGGCATATAAGTTTTCATAGTATTCCCTGATAATTGTTTGTATCTCTGAGGGATTGGTTGTAATAATTCCATTTTCATTCATGATTTTATCTATTTGGGTCATCTCCCTTTTCTTTTTGAGAAGCCTGGCTAGAGGTTTGTCAATTTTGTTTATTTTTTCAAAAAACCAACTCTTGGTTTCGTTGATCTGCTCTACAGTTTTTTTAGATTCTATATTGTTTATTTCTGCTCTGATCTTTATTATTTCTCTTCTTCTGCTGGGTTTAGGCTGCCTTTGCTGTTCTGCTTCTAATTCCTTTAGGTGTGCTGTTAGATTTTGTATTTGGGATTTTTCTTTTTCTTGAGATAGGCCTGGATTGCAATGTATTTTCCTCTCAGGACTGCCTTTGCTGCGTCCCAAAGCGTTTGGATTGTTGTATTTTCATTTTCGTTTGTTTCCATATATTTTTTAATTTCTTCTCTAATTGCCTGGTTGACCCACTCATTCGTTAGTAGGGTGTTCTTTAACCTCCATGCTTTTGGAGGTTTTCCAGACTTTTTCCTGTGGTTGATTTCAAGCTTCATGGCATTGTGGTCTGAAAGTAAGCATGGTATAATTTCAATTCTTGTAAACTTATGAAGGGCTGTTTTGTGACCCAGTATATGATCTATCTTGGAGAATGTTCCATGTGCACTCGAGAAGAAAGTATATTCTGTTGCTTTGCGATGCAGAGTTCTAAATATATCTGTCAAGTCCATCTCATCCAATGTCTCATTCAGGGCCCTTGTTTCTTTATTGACCGTGTGTCTAGATGATCTATCCATTTCTGTAAGTGGTGTATTAAAGTCCCCTGCAATTACCACATTCTTATCAATAAGGTTGCTTATGTTTATGAGTAATTGTTTTATATATTTGGGGGCTCCGGTATTCGGTGCATAGACATTTATAATTGTTAGCTCTTCCTGATGGATAGACCCTGTAACTATTATATAATGTCCTTCTTCATCTCTTGTTACAGCCTTTAATTTAAAGTCTAGTTTGTCTGATATAAGTATGGCTACTCCAGCTTTCTTTTGGCTTCCAGTCGCATGATAAATAGTTCTCCACCCCCTCACTCTCAATCTAAAGGTGTCCTCAGGTCTAAAATGAGTCTCTTGTAGACAGCAAATAGATGGGTCTTGTTTTTTTATCCATTCTGATACCCTATGTCTTTTGGTTGGCGCATTTAATCCATTTACATTCAGTGTTATTATAGAAAGATACGGGTTTAGAGTCATTGTGATGTCTGTATGTTTTATGCTTATAGTGATGTCTCTGGGACTTTGTCTCACAGGGTCCCCCTTAGGATCTCTTGTAGGGCTGGTTTAGTGGTGACAAATTCCTTCAGTTTTTGTTTCTTTGGGAAGACCTTTATCTCTCCTTCTATTCTAAATGACAGACTTGCTGGATAAAGGATTCTCGGCTGCATATTTTTTCTGTCTAGCACCCTGAAAATCTCGTGCCAATTCTTTCTGGCCTGCCAAGTTTCAAAAGAGAGATCAGTCACGAGTCTTATAGGTCTCCCTTTATATGCGAGGGCACATTTACCCCTTGCTGCCTTCAGAATTTTCTCTTTATCCTTGTATTTTGCCAGTTTCACTATGATATGTCGTGCAGAAGATCGATTCAAGTTCCGTCTGAAGGGAGTTCTCTGTGCCTCTTGGATTTCAATGCCTTTTTCCTTCCCCAGTTCAGGGAAGTTCTCAGCTATGATTTCTTCAAGTACCCCTTCAGCACCTTTCCCTCTCTCTTCCTCCTCTGGGATACCAATTATGCGTATATTATTTCTTTTTAGTGTATCACTTAGTTCTCTAATTTTCCCCTCATACTCCTGGATTTTTTTATCTCTCTTTTTCTCAGCTTCCTCTTTTTCCATAACTTTATCTTCTAGTTCACCTATTCTCTCCTCTGCCTCTTCAAGCCGAGCTGTGGTGGTTTCCATTTTGTTATGCATTTCGTTTAAAGCGTTTTTCAGCTCCTCGTGACTGTTCCTTAGTCCCTTGATCTCTGTAGCAAGAGATTCTCTGCTGTCCTGTATACTGTTTTCAAGCCCAGCGATTAATTTTATGACTATTATTCTAAATTCACTTTCTGTTATATTATTTAAATCCTTTTTGATCAGCTCATTAGCTGTTGTTATTTCCTGGAGATTCTTCTGAGGGGAGTTCTTCCGCTTGGTCATTTTGGATAGTCCCTGGCGTGGTGAGGACCTGCAGGGCACTTCCCCTGTGCTGTGGTGTATACCTGGAGTTGGTGGGCGGGGCCGCAGTCAGACCTGATGTCTGCCCCCAGCCCACTGCTGGGGCCACAGTCAGACTGGTGTGTGCCTTCTCTTCCCCTCTCCTAGGGGCGGGATTCACTGTGGGGTGGTGTGGCTCGTCTGGGCTACTTGCAGCCTGCCAGGCTTGTGATGCTGGGGATCTGGCGTATTAGCTGGGGTGGGTAGGCAAGGTGCTCGGGGGCAGGAGGGGCAGGCTTAGATCGCTTCTCCTTAGGTGAACCACTTCAGGAGGGGCCCTGTGGCAGCGGGAGGGAGTCAGATCCGCTGCCGGAGGTTTGGCTCCGCAGAAGCGCAGAGTTGGGTGTTTGCGCGGAGCGAGCAAGTTCCCTGGCAGGAACCGGTTCCCTTTGGGATTTCGGCTGGGGGATGGGCGGGGGAAATGGCGCTGGCGAGCGCCTTTGTTCCCCACCAAACTGAGCTCTGTTGTCAGGGGGCTCAGCAGCTCTCCCTCCCTTCGTCCTCCAGCCTTCCCGCTTTCCGAGCAGAGCCGTCAATTTCTGACCTCCCAGACGCTAAGTCGCGCTTGCTGTCGGAACACAGTCCGCCCGGCCCCTCCGCTTTTGCAAGCCCGACTCGGGGGCTCTGCTTGGCCGGCGAGCCGCCCCTCCGCCCCGGCTCCCTCCCGCCAGTCCGTGGAGCGCGCACCCCCTCGCCGCCCTTCCTACCCTCTTCTGTGGGCCTCTCGTCTGCGTTTGGCTCCGGCGACTCTGTTCTGCTAATCCTCTGGCGGTTTTCTGGGTTATTTAGGCAGGTGTAGATGGAATCCAAGTGATCAGCAGGACGTGCGGTGAGCCCAACGTCCTCCTAAGCCGCCATCTTGCCGCAACTCCCCGAAGCTCTTTTTTTAAAAAGTGCTTCAGTTTTGGATGGATATGAAATTATCCTTTATTTTAAATTCTCTCATTGTGCAGATGAAAATTTCTCAAGCAGCCACAATCAATAGTGCCACACTGTAATTTAAGATTGTCTCATACCTCCAATCTGATAAGGGTTGGGAACAGATTTTCTTTATTTTGTTTGCTTATACCTCTTTCCTGGTAAGATTCCCATATTTTCTTTGTGTTGTAATTTGTATTGTTTTAGATTCTCCCATGGTTTTTACAAATTGTTATTATTACTGGAACTTTCTGATGTAAGCAGTTTCTAATTTTCCCTTATATATAATTTATCTCTGTGCTCTCAGAAGCTTATACAATATGCTGACTCAGATTAGCAGTGGTCAAATTTAAGTAAAATCAGATACCATTTTAGATATTACATCTATAGATAAAGTTTGTATTTAAGTTCTGCTTCTTTCATGCAGTCTAAGAATAGCATATTCAAAAACTCTTCTAGGAACATGAATGTTTACCAGTCTCAAGTACATGATAGTCATACTTAAAAAACTAAAAATTCGGGGCACCTGGGTGGCTCAGTTGGTTGAGCTTCCGACTTCAGCTCAGGTCATGATCTCACAGTTGATGAGTTCGAGCCCTGCATCGGGCTCTGTGCTGACAGCTCAGAGCCTGAAACCTGTGTCTGATTCTGTGTCTCCCTCTTTCTGACTCTCCACCATCATGCTTTGTCTCTCTCTGTCTCAAAAATAAAGATAAACATTAAAAAACAAAACAAAAATTATTGGTTCACATCTCTCCATTTCCTTTTCTGTCATTCCGATTCTTTAAACCTGCATAAATTGGACTTCAGAGTGCTTTGAAGGAAAGACAAGTTTTGAAAAGTTAGCTTCTTGGGCCAGGGCCCATGTCTTTGTATTAAGTACGTTCCAGGTACATGAGCTGCCCAGTAAATTCTTGATGATATAAAGTAAATAGAAAAAGAAATGGGAAAATACTTTGGAAATTGAGGGTGGGAGAATAAAAGTAATTCATAGGTCTGAAAGTAAATCTTAAAAAGCAGAGATGTATGAGCCATGTGACGAGATTCAAAATAGAACTTAGAATGCATCAAAGTTCAGATTATGTAATCAATGTTCTATTCTATAGGGAAATTGGGATCTGGAATATATGCTCAGCAAACCTAGTTGGGTCCACACATTGGCAGAAGCAGAATCCAGGGTTCCAAGACAGAGCCAGGAGACTTCTCTTTTAGAGAAACTGGGAACATCTTGAGAGAAAATAGTGGTCAGGGGACCCAAACTACAAAGAGCCTGGGTGATTGAGAAGGCGATACTGTCATGGAAATAAATAATGCAGAGCAGGGAGAAACATGATGGCAAATTGTATGTGTCAGAGTGAAGCGTGGAGACTGACATTTGTAACATCTCTTCTGTACTTTCTACTCAGACATCTAAGAGGTCAAAGACATCTGTATAATATGATGGATTCTGATGGTCAAGATGGGAAAGCTATCCTGTAGGGGAACACTACCTGAGGAGGGTGAAGAGAACCAAGACTATGAGTGGAATACAAATCGTGGAACAGAAGTTTGGCCTTAGGACAGACACAAATAGGATAAGGCATATAAAGTCTATTCAAGAAAGATGTCCTAAGCTTTCTATGACTTGTGAACCTTATGGGAAGCAAATAGTTTAATATTAAATAAAACCTCACTTTAAAGAGGGTTCCCATAGTACATGACATACTTTTGGGCCAGTGAAAATGCTGTTGTTTTCACTGAGAAGGTAATATTTCTGTACTCTAAAATGCTCAGAGAGATAAAGGGCTGGACCATGTACAGAGAAGAGTATGTCAATCATTAAAAGAAGTCCTAGCAATGCATAGTTACCAAAAGGCCACTTTTACTGGCATATGCACAGACCAAGGAGCAGGGTGCAGCCAGTCAAAAAGCAAACTGGAGAGAAAGTAAATGGGAGCCTTTTGATCTGCCTAGAAGTTGACAACATTGCAAATATGGCATCAGAGATAACATTTACATAACTAGAGCACTAGGGAAATAATCTAATTTACGGTAGGGATATGTCTTGTGATTTCTAGTTTCTAGAACTACTTATTTCCTCACAGATATGAAGGTCTGCTTTGCAGCACAGCCACAACCCATTCTTCTGGTCATTACTCTTCTGATAATTTTCAAATGAAATACTATTTGTATGGAAATAAATGGAATATATTCTGCTGTAGCTATCTACCACTTGTCTGAACAGATCAAGAAATGGACAGCATTGCTAATATTTGATTATTGATACTGTGTTTTCTTTGCCATACTTCCAACAACGATATATTTTAAAAACACTGCTGTAGGCATTCCAAATATTATTGTTTGAATAAATGGCTGAGTTTCTTTAGCACCAGAAATATATATTTAAGCATAAACTACTGAACATCAAAAATAATATCTTTATGATGTAACCAAATCTCATTTTTGTTATAATGAAAGATACTTTGTTTAGTACAAGGTATAATTACTTCACTTATTAGGCATCTGATAAGGTCAGCTTATGCTTTTAAATACGAAGGAAATGAATAGTCTGACAGACATTAAATGTCTGACATACATTTCATTACACAATCTCCCCTGCAATGAATGCAAAATCCATTCATCAATGGAACATTGTCCTGAATGCAATAAAATGAAGTTACTTTCTTGAATCTTCTTTATGTGATTGCAACCATTCTCTGAAGAAACCTCAAAAGAAGTGATTCGTGTGAATCTGAACTTTTAGGAGTAATTTATATGTGTCTATCCTAACACACTGTCAGGAATATCTAACTTACATTTGCTATATTAAAAGGGCACAGACAATACAACTTACTGATTTGTGTCATGAAAACCACCCAGAAAGTACAATGCTAATGATAGTCACAATCAAATTCTAGAAGAAAAGGAAAACTTGACAAGTATTCAGACGATATTAGTGTTTCATTTCAAAGATTCTTTTCTGGAAAAATAGACATTTTTGAGCATAATGTTTTTTTTTTATCTTTCTGTGCCTTTATGTGCAAGATACCTGCAGATTCTGATTAAACTGAAAAGAGCCCCTTTTTCTGTTGAATGCACAATCATTTTTACAAATAAAAAGCATTTAGGAATGAGACCAAATATGGTATAAAATTGCAATATTTTCAAAGCAGAGAAAATTTCATAGGTTTCAATCAAGCTGTAGGCTTTTCTTTGTTGACTAAAAGTAATTAGGGTGTTAAGGATTGATTGATTGATCCAACAACACAGACTGAGTTCACTGGGTGGGCCTGGTGACTGAAAGATATTTTGAATAAGGTGGACCTACAGAATTTAAGGAGCTCATAATTCAATGAAGATTATATCATGTGAAAATTTATAATACATCTTAAATCAAGGAAAAGTTGAAGTTGATAATTTTTGTTTAAAAATATTAATATGTTATTTTGTGGACTTAGAGTCTGCACTCTGTCTCTAGTATTAATGCATTAACTGGGACAGAAATGTACAGACTCATATACATTTATTGTCTCTCCCAAAGATTTGGTACATATTTAGATTATTCCCCAAAGTGTACAAAACTGTATTTATGAGATTTATAAGATATGTGGGTAGAAAATGAAAGCATATATTAGTAAGTCTTTAAATATATATTAAAGAACCAAAAAGCCAATAGAACTAATACAATAGTGCAGGTAGGGGGTTAAATGCTAGATAAATATGCTAGCATTAGCAGCATTAATTACAAGAAGGAAACAGAAAAAAACTGAAAAAATATTCCACATACAATAGCACAAAAACTATAAAATTCTGCATTTTTCTGAGCAGGGAATAAAATGTGACTTTACTGTTAAACATAAAACCGAGCAGAGTAAATGTAGACATTTCCTGTGTTTCTGAACGGGAAGACTAAATGTTATATAGATGTACCTTGTTCCTGAATTAAATAATAAACTAAGTGGAAACAGTAATGGGGATTTTATGGAACTTCAGGCTGATTCTAAAGTTCAAACAGAGGGGTAAATAAACAGAATACTAGCACACACCTGAAATATACTACTATATGTTAAAACAAGCAGATATCAGTGTAGGAATAAAACAAATAAATGAAGGACCATAATACACGGTCCATGTGTAAAATATATCCATGTATATTTGAAATTTAATATTTGATAAATAGGGCATTAAAATTATCAAGGAAATGATAACTACCTATAATTCAATTAACAGTCTATAAAAAATAGAAACTCACCCCACAATAAACACAAAAATAACTTCCAAATAGATTAATAGCATAATATACTTTTAAGATTATTTAAGAATAAAAAAGAAATACAAGGGAATGTTTTTATAATCTTGTAATAGGACAGGCTTCCTAAGTGAGACACAGACTCAGAATCCACAGAAACCACTGACCTATTTTAAATTTTTTGGAGGGGAGGTAAACTTTAGGCCTAATGTGGGGTTCAAACTCGTGGCCCTGAGATCAAGAGTTGCATGCTGTCTTGACTGAGCCAGCCAGGCACCCCGTTTTATAAATTCTTGTTTGAAAACTGACATATTTGACTACATAAATTAAAATACCTGTTTGGCAAATGAAACCATAACATAAAAAACATTAAAAGATAAAAAAAATAGATTGGAAGATATATGAGATGTATATATACATCATATCATATATTAAATTTCAAATATACATGGATCTATTTTACACATGGACCCTGTATATATCTTAAATATATATAAATATAAAAATCTATTATATATATAAATAAAACCAAGGAATAATATCCATAGGTATAATAATAATTTCTACAAAATCATGTTGAAAAGTAGTATAAGAAAAGGAAAGCAGTCTGGGGAGTTTGTATGTGGTTAATAAATGTTATTTAAAAGGTATCATGAATTTTCACTGGAGCCTGAAATGAAAAGTATGTCCCAACTGTACATTTTTCCGTTTAAATATTCGAGTATTCTCTCCTTTTGCCATGTGCTTGCCAGCATGTATTTAACTGAACTTTCAATTTTAGTCATCTATTTTTACACCCTGAAAAGTATAAGATGTCTGTTTTCCTAAATCTTGATTTATATGTTATTATTCTAGAAATTCTCCTTATTGCAGAAGGGTATTCAAAAATTGAACTTTCATGAGCCTATTATAAAATGACTATTTATAGGTAGGCAACTGGCAGAGTTACCATAGAAACTGAAACAGCAATCAATTCAGAAACCATGAAAGTGTAAGTAAAGATGTGAGTATTATGAATAGAAAGCAATAAAACACAAAATATCTCATAATTATTAGGGAAAAATGAAGAATAGGATATTTTTCAAAGACGGTAACAGAGGCAAAAACAATCTACAATTATACTTTATTTAAATTTGTGTAGCTGTAATGAAGCTAGGCATGCTCTCATTTTAAAAGATGCTGTGAAGAAATCAGTTATTTTAAGAAAACTAGATAAATATAAAACTCATGTACTTTGAGAAGCCTGTATAATAAGGCAAACAATATTAAACCTATTTCAAATGCCATGTCCAAATCATTTTGATTTGGTAGATATCTTGACCTAGACCCATGTCTTCCACGACTACCACTGCACAAACTTTGTACACCTTTGGAAGAGTCCAGGAATCATATTATATGACCATCAAAGTGATAAAATCCCTTGACAATTAATTGTGTAGTTATTTTCAGCTGACACATTTGGCGCACTAATGCAGTCATTCCTGAACTCATGATTGTGGCTCACTGATAAGATTACAGTAAGAATTACAGCTAATGCTGGTGGGAATGGAATTTAGTTTTCTTCTTAATCTTTTTTTAAAAAATATGTTTTAATTTATCAAAGATAAAACAAAAGAAAGCAAATATTCCATTGATAAATGTTTTAATGAATGGACTTTTCTCGAAAATCTATAGATATCCAGTGCTTTACAATGAAGTTGTATAAAACGAATGTCAGAAATTTAAGATCCTTCATTCACTAAATTCATATCAGTTATGCACTAAATTCCAAGGCAAATTGCAATTTAACTTAACATAAACCAATGTGAGTAAATGGATATTTTCCTAAACAACAAAAACCATTTATAACTTACTAAGGAACACAAGATAATTCATATTTCTATGAATATTTGTTTAAAGGCTTCTCAAAAGTTTACTTGCAAAACTTGCGAAAAGTTTACTTGTTTTCCTGTATGTCTATTAAAAGAAAAAGAAAATGATTAGAGTGCAAGAAGTAGATTTTAAATTATACCAGATATCTCCAATGGTCCAGAGTAGGAGGATTATGGTTCAATATAGATTTGTTCAGCTTCGGAAAGCAATGCTTTCCATTCCCAAAAGGACATAACTCAAGTAGCTACCACCACTCTCAGGGAGTTGTAAGCCTCACTAGCCTGATTCAAAAAGGATTACATAGGAATACACGGGGATTACATGGTCAATTATTAACCTCAAAAATTATCCTCTTAATGAAACATTAAACTTATTATTTGACTCTGAAAATGTTAATGATATCCCATTCATTTGAACACACAAAGAGTACATAGTAAGTGTGAATGAAGAGTCCAAGCCATTTTAACTAAATGTAAGGAGAAAAAGAACTGTGGCTGGCAATTGTAGGCATAAGAAATCCTGATAGTGAAGATACTTTGGTGATGACTTTCATGAATCAAACTAAAAACCATGGGAAATATTTCTTCTATTTTTATTTGAACTTTTAATTAAAACAAACAGGAAATTTCTGTGAACAAATTCTATGTCTACAACCCAGTGAGTTTTTACCATGTGAACCTTCAAATGTCAGCAGCACACACGAATCAAAGAGTAGAACATTGCCAGCATTCCAAAAGTTAGCTTCATGTCTCTTACCAGTCACCCCCACTCCCCATCCCCCACAGCTAAACATGATTCTGACTTCAACCCCCATGCAATAGTTCTGTCTGTTTTTGAAATTTATATGAATAGAATCATTCTGTATATACTATTTTATCGATGCTGCTCCTTTTATTCCATGTTTCCTTAAAGATATTCATCCTGGGGCGCTTGGGTGGCGCAGTCGGTTGAGCGTCCAACTTCAGCCAGGTCACGATCTCTCGGTCCGTGAGTTCGAGCCCCGCGTCAGGCTCTGGGCTGATGGCTCAGAGCCTGGAGCCTGTTTCCGATTCTGTGTCTCCCTCTCTCTCTGCCCCTCCCCCGTTCATGCTCTGTCTCTCTCTGTCCCAAAAATAAATAAACGTTGAAAAAAAATTTTTTTTAAAGATATTCATCCAAATTTGGCATATATTTGTAGTTTTTCCTATTTTTTGTTATGTAGTATCTAATTATGTGGCTATGTCCCCATTTTAAAAATCTGTTCTACCTTGACAGTCATTTAGGTAGTGTTTATTAGTTTTTATTTACAAATAGCGCTGCTCTGAATATGATTGTACATGGCTTTTGGTCAACATATGTAAGCATTTTTGTTGGGTATATACTAAGGAAAGAAATTTGGATGAGTCATGGAGTTTATACACATTCAGCTTTAGCCATTACTGCCAAACGGTTGTCCGAAGTAGTTTTACCGATTTAAATTCTCACGAACAGTGTGTGAGAGTTCTGGTTGTTCCACATCCTTGCAGCATTTGGCATTTTCTGTCCTTTTTGTTTAGTAATTCTGTTGGGTGTGTAGTGAATTCTCATTGTTTCCAATTAACACTCCCCTAATATGTAATGAAATTGGATTTCTTCATATGTTTGTTAGTGACATGGAAATCCTCATTGTGAAGGACATATTGAAACAGTGATTGCTTCATAAGGGAAACTGTAATTGGGTCTACATTCTAATGATTCTACATTTTAGTAAATATTCCTGGTGGTGATTTTTCATGCTAATATAGGGCAACCATTGCACTAGTCCGTATTCACCATAAGGAGATGGGCAGTGTTTTAGTTACCATTGAATTTCTGGTGTCTAGCCCAGTCCCTTGTTTTAGATCACTGGCTTTGCCATATATATATATATGAACATTTAAAACTATAAATTTCCTTCTAAGTACTGCATCAGCACTACTTTGGATATATCCTGATAGTTTTGGTATGTTGTGTTTTAGGTATCATTTAATAAGCAATATTTTCTAATTTCCCTTGTGATTTCTTCCTTACTCCATCAGTTATTCAGAAATAAGCTGATTAAATTCCAACTATTTGGAGATTTGCTGGATATCTTATTGATTTTTTAATTAAATGCACTTAAGGTATCAAAGCATATGATTTCAAATCCTTTTAAACTTACTGAGACTTGTTTTATGGCACAGCATATCATCTGCATAGGGAGTGTTTCCCAGTGCACTTAAGAAAAATGTGTACTCTTCAGTTGTGTGTAAAGTATAAATATCAGGTCAAGTTTTGATAGTGTTTATCAAAATGTCCATGTTTTTAATACTTTTTTCTGCCTGTTCTATCAACTACAAAGAAAATAATGTTAAAATCACCACCTATGATTGTGGATTTAATTTCTCCTTTCAGTCCTGTTAATTTTGGCTTTACATATTTTGAAGTTCTGTTAATAGGTGCATTTACGTTTAGGACTATTATATCTTCCTGATTCATTGATCTGGGCTGGTTAATCCAGTTGGGCTAATAGCAGTATCTTTAGTTCTTTTCTCCTTGAGCCAGTCAAATTCTCTGAAATGAAGTTTTCTACCATTGACCTGAGATTAGTAGCCTACCTGTCATCATTCTGAGATCCCAATGAACAAAAAGATTGGGTTTTCAAAATTCAGTATGTGACTGATACACTCGCACTGAACTTGAAAGTTTTAATATGGATTTCTGCCCCATTCTGGTGTATGTTTCCAAGGGACAGACCTCTTACCCTCTCAAATAAATCTCTGTCTCATCATTTCAAGGACATATCTTCAGTTTTCTGAAGAGGTAGGGAACGGAGAATGAGGAAGAAAATCTGGAGGTTCTTGTGACTTAAACAGCCTCTTGTTTTTAACCTCATCCTTATTTCCATTTTAAAGGTAATTGGTGCTGCAAATTCAGAATTGTGGGACAGGGTGGTGAAGAATAAATCAGGTAGCTTCTAAGTTTCCAAAATTTTATTGCAGAGCTAATAGTTGTATGTGAAGGAGTTAGTTGTCAAAACTATGCAAATTAAGGGGTGCCTGGGTGGCTCAGTTGGTTAAGCATTGGACTCTTGGCTTCAGCTCAGGTCATGATTTCATGTTTTGTGAGTTTCAGCTCCACATCAGGCTCTGCACTGACAGTGTGGAGTCTGCTTGCGATTCTCTCTCTCTTCCCCTTTCTCTCTCCCCCTCCACCAGTCACACTGTCTCTGTCTCTCTCAAAATAAATAAATAACCTTAAAAAATGTTTTAAAAACTATGCAAATTAAGAGACTGTTGGTGTCTACAGCTGTGTTACTGCTGATGTTCTAACATTATAGATTCATTCTTCTTTTGAGAATTCATTTGTTTACTTAAATTAAAAAAAAATGTTTCTTGGGGCGCCTGGGTGGCGCAGTCGGTTAAGCGTCCGACTTCAGCCAGGTCACGATCTCGCGGTCCGTGAGTTCGAGCCCCGCATCGGGCTCTGGGCTGATGGCTCAGAGCCTGGAGCCTGTTTCCGATTCTGTGTCTCCTTCTCTCTCTGCCCCTCCCCCGTTCATGCTCTGTCTCTCTCTGTCGCAAAAATAAATAAACGTTGAAAAAAAAAATTTAAAAAAAATGTTTCTTCTCATTTCCAAAGGATGTGAATCAACAAATTAATTGTGGGGGATTATCAATTTCCCTTTTGAATGCATATCACTCTGGGAAGTACAACACAGTGACATTTCCATCAGTCACTTACATCATATTGCAAAATAATTTAATCAGACCTTTCTGGCAAACCTCTGAGAAACTTGCCCATTAGGAATGGGAATGTGGACAGGTAAATACAAAAAGGAAGAGTGATTCTGCATTGGAGCACTGGAAGCTTGCAGGGTGGGCACCTAGAGCTTTGGGGGCCAAAGAAGTGCTAGAGTGAGGTCATGGGTAAAGGACAAGAAGTGACAGAACACAGAGTTCTATGATAAAGTGTATGTGGAGAGAGAAGAAATAAGAATTCAAAGATAATAGATTTCTAGAACTTATCTGTTGTTGCTGTTTTAATACTTAAACCCCTTTTCAAAAGCTATAAACAGAAGTCCTAGAGTTTACATGATAATTATGGACTTTATAAAATGGAATTTTTCCTTTGATTCCTTAAAATATAGTGCAGAATAATACTGCTTTCTTATATTGATCATGAGAAGTAATTTGTAAATTACCAATTTTTCTTCTAAGTTGAATTATTTAATATTAATTCATCTTGCAAATTTAGAAAAGTTTTATAAGTTACTTATTACTTTATTATTATTATTTTTGATTCTTAATGCCTTCTGTCAAGTAGCCAGTGTGTTTTAACAGTTATATTTACTACAACTAGTATTTAAGAAAAAGTAATTATTTTGTATTGCCTTAATTTTCTCCTAGGATATTCATGCTTTAGCTGGCTTTTTTCCTCTTATATTCAAATAATACCAATCCAAACAAAAAATATAGCTAATTTTCTGATTTAAAACATTTCTATTTCAGAGGCCAGAGAGTCCATGTTTATAACACTTATTTTACATATTTTATGTTAAGTATAATAATGCAATGTTGTATATTATGATATGGGGGAGTATTTTTAGTGGTTGTTCTCTTACTGGTAAGGCTGCGTTCTGGGTTTATTCCCTAAGAACTTGTCAATATGGACATAGGACAGGATTCAGACTTTGGTGAGTTTATTTCACTTCATGGCTAAAGACATTCAAAAGTCCAGTTTGTAAAAAATAAAGCAAAATGCCTAATGAAAAGGAAAGTTGTAAATACTTATTACTTATGGAAGGATTTTAGAGATGCCTTTGTAGAATGCAATTAAATTAGGGAATTGTGCTGCTCATAACACACTGGTGGTGTGAGTTCAGTTGAGCTGGAGGCAAAGCTCTAGCTCTAACAGGTTTTTCTGTTGTGACACTTGTTCCTATGGAAACTTACCTCTCCTGTACTCTTGTCTCTCTCTTTGTATCACTTAAAAACAGGTTACAGAAGCATTGGCCAGGAGGAAACATGAAATATTCATATAGCCACTACTTGGAAGCTTTGACTAACATACAGTTGTATGTTCTCTCTTATAGTCAGTGTACATAAACCCACATGTCACGCATTATATATGCCTAACAACCTAGAACACAGGAACTGAAAGAATTTCTCCGACTTGGTAATGAGGCCACTCAATGATGATGCTCCAAGGTCTTGCAAGCCATGTGTGAAGTTGACAGAGCAGGGTTAACAGAGCTGAAGGAGGATGGTTGCTTACTGGGAACCTTTTAGATTGGGGACAAAATGAGTATGTAGGCTCCTGCCCCGGTCCTGGTGTCTACTGATTAATAAAAATTTTAGAATACATTAAAAGCTCAGTTTAGAGACAGTAGTCATGACCTAGCTGGTCATGGATTTTGGGAGAGGCCCTTATTTTTTTCTCTAAGATATATCTAAAGTTTCTAAATAAACTATAGTGTTTCTTAAAAAATAATTAAAAAAAAACAGATTTAGTAATTTGATTTACCTTTATCTTAAAAGATAAAGTGAACTCATATTAGAACAAGGCTTCTGATCAAATGTATTATTGAAAAAAAATCAGGGGCGCCTGGGTGGCGCAGTCGGTTAAGCGTCCAACTTCAGCCAGGTCATGATCTCGCGGTCTGTGAGTTCGAGCCCCGCGTCAGGCTCTGGGCTGATGGCTCGGAGCCTGGAGCCTGTTTCCCATTCTGTGTCTCCCTCTCTCTCTGCCCCTCCCCCGTTCATGCTCTGTCTCTCTCTGTCCCAAAAATAAATAAAAACATTGAAAAAAAAAAAGAAAAAAAATCAGTATTTTTTTTGCTGCTGATAAAGAGTTTTCCAGGCTAAATTCCCATGATGGAATTTTGGTGAATTTAACGCATTGTTCCACCTCCCTCCAAATCTGGATGCCTCCTCCAAGCTGAATGAGTGCACATTTTTGAGCCTGATAATTCTCCATGAAGGGGGGAAAATTCCAATTTTTTTTGTGTGGCTCACCATCAAAGATACAGCTGCAATCCAGGAACCCTGGGTATTAAAATCAGGTCTGTCAAGAGCTAGTTAGTGAGCTTGACAAAGTCCTTGAACTTCTTGGAGTTTTTGCCTGTCATTTTTCAAATTGAAATAGTAATATCTAGTAAGTTGGGAGGATTTAATAAAATCATGTAGATAGGTAGTTTTTTTCAATGCCAAGGCCCTGTAGTAAGCACTAGAAATACAATGGTGAGTAAAACACAGTTCCTGTCCACTTGGTGAGTATGGCCTATTGCAATGGTTTCCAAATGGTTTCCAAAATGTTAGTGAGAATAATCATCACCTGAGGTATTTACTAAAAGGTGTAATTGTTAAAGTATGGACCACATTTCATTTCTTATGAAATGATCACTGTTTTATATGAAATTATTTAAAGCCCTTTAACTTAAGCACATGTATTTTTAAAAAATTGATCAAGAGGAGCTTGACTACTTTTGGGGCATCTGGGTGGCTCAGTCAGTTAAGCATCTGACTCTTGATTTTGGCTCAGGTCATGGTCTCAAGATCACAGGGTTTGTGAGATAAAGCCCCACGTCTGGCTCTGAGCTGACAGCGCTGAAGCTGCTTGGGATTCTCTCTCCCTTTCTCTCTGCCCCTCCCCCTCTCATTCTCTCTCTCTCTCTCTCTCTCTCTCTGTCTGTCTCTCTCTCAAATAAACACACATTTAAAAAAAAGAGAAAAGTTTGACGACTTTCAAACAAAATTTCATCAGTAACAGTACATATTTTGGACACAGGTAAAAATTTAAATTTAAGACTGGAAAATTCAAGACATTTGTTAATATACACTGACTAATATAAGCAAAGCAAAAAAAAATTTATAGGGGAGGAAGGATTCATTAGAGAGGCAAGAGAATAAAAGCACCCTTTAATAATATGTCTTATTTCAATAACTGCATTTGTATTGGAAAGTTAATCGGAAGGACACACTTTAAGATCTTAGCAGAGAGATCTCTACTACATTTTTGTTAGTATTTTTCTCTCTTGATCTGGAAGATGAATGATCAATGGTAAAAAGAAGTACCGAAAATCTACGGAAATATATTATAAAACGGTTGCCCACTGATCTTTGTACTCTCTCCATAGTTTTGCCTTTTCCAGAATGTCATATAATTGGAATTATACAGTGAAACCTTTCAGACTGACTTCTTTCACTTAGTAATATGCGTTTAAGTTTATTCCATGTCTTTTCATGCTTGATAGCTTTTTTGTTTAATTGCAGGAAATTAATTTTTAGCACAAAGTTTTAATGTTTTCACCTCCTGTGTTTATCATCTCCTGTGGTTACTTGAATACATCTATATAGATGCATATATGTGGTAGTATGGAGAACAAAAGAAAGGGATAGTAACAAGAACTTTTGACTTTTCTTCATCTTCCTCCTCATTAAATCCATGTGAAAGGAACAGCATCCTATTAAGCTACCATGCCTAATAGTTATTGATGGTGACAAGCAGAGAAGTCAGTGGTGGGCCACTGTGAGACTAGACGAAGCAGATATCAGTACAACATGCTGAGAAGCAGCTGCTGGGTGGAAAACTCAAGATAGGATCTGAGTTAGCAACCTGCCCAGCTTTTCAGGAAGGGTAGGGATGTTGCTCAAGGTCACAGAATTGGTGAGTGATCCAGCCAGGATTGCACTCAAGTGTTCTGCATTTCTAAAATCTGTTTCTGGAAGATAGACATGTTGAATGTAATTGACAAATATTTGCCAACTGAATAAATAAAGGAATTATTTTGGTGTACCAATAATATTAGAGATGACTTTATTTGGATTAATTAAGGTCACTAGACATTCTTAGAGGTCATGGATAATGCCATTGAGGTAGAGATGCAACTGTAGTGGGGTCAATGGTTTACTAAGATGGAAAAATACATCCGGGAATAGAAACCTGGAAATGTATTTTGAAAATGTTAAATTTGAGATAATTATAGATATTTAAGGATAGATATCAATCAAACAGGCAGTTGTGTATTTAGTTCTAGATTTCTAGAGAGGAGTGAAGAATAGAGATAAGGAAGTCATACAACATTTCCCAAGAATAGGAACCAATACATATATACTGCCATACAGTGTTTCAAATGATTTGCCTATATTTATTTATTCATCTCCATAACAACCTTAAACTATTATGCTTATTACACAGGCAAGAAAACTGGGGCACACAGTAGTTGAAGCTAGAATCTGAACACTTGTCAGCCTGATCCCTAAGACTCATTACTCCATAATTCTGGAAATAATTGTGATACCCTAAGTGGCGGATTAGGTGGGAATAAGAGACCAGTGGATATGCATGAAATAAAGAAATTACTAAAGTCCCTGGACCCTAATGTCTGATTTTGAATTTGAAAAATAATTTAGAATGCTGACGATAAAGTGGGCCTTCTTTCTTTTTCCTTCTTTCTTTCTTTCTTTCTTTCTTTCTTTCTTTCTTTCTTTCTTTTCTTTCTTTGTTTTCTTCCTTCCTTCCTTTCTTTCTTTCTTGCTTTCTTGCTTTCTTTCTAAATGATGGAAGAAGTAAGTATTCCTTATTGGCACTTTCCTGCACTGAGATTTCTGTGGAGGTGGGAAACATTTGAACAAACAACTGTTGCAAAATCATATCTATTGTGAGGAGACAGTTTGTTCCAAGAGATCTGGCTTATACAATGTCAACATTTGAAAAAGATGCTTCAAATAATAAAAAGGAGAAAAATATAAATAACATATATTTGGCTTCAGAGTCTTGGAGGCAATTTCTGAGAACTGTAAGATTTCGGGGCACAATCAAATGGACAACCATTTCTTTCTCTTCCAAATCCTCTCATACTTTCCTTCACATGATGAATTCTGTTATTTACTTATTTTCATAATTTTTCACTTATAGTAAATGGAACATACTGTACTCATTCAATGAACCTTATATTTATCAAGCACCTGTTGTGCTAAGAGCTGCTTATAAAAACTTACAATTTAATGTGTAGTAAATATTCAATGCCTCATCAGTCAAATTGATTAATCATACAAACTGTATGATTAATGAATACATTGGTCATGCATAACAAGCATTTATAAGTATAAATATTTCATTCATTCATTCACTCATTTCAAATGTTTACTGAGTGTCCAACCTATATGGTAGGTGATGTGCTAAAGATTAGGGAATAAAAAATGAGCAGGAGGTATTCTTCTCTGCCCTCAGCATCCTTACATCTACAACTTGTGTGATTTTGAGTAAAGTCTTTCTCGTGCATTCTACATTTCTCATGTGTGAAACATAGTAACCACAGTTATTATACCTAGAAGGATGAGTGATATGTCAAGTCCCTTCCAGCCCTAAATTAGAATAAAGGAAAAATTGAAAATAAAGGAATATTGACATTTAGCTTTGAAGGACAAAGGGGATTTTATCTATCTATCTATCTATCTATCTATCTATCTATTATATGAAATTTATTGTCAAATTAGTTTCCATACAACACCCAGTGCTCATCCCAAAAGGTGCCCTCCTCAATGCCCATCACCTACCCTACCCTCCCTCCCACCCCATCAACCCTCAGTTTGTTCTCAGTTTTTAACAGTCTCTTATGCTTTGGCTCTCGCCCACTCTAACCTCTTTTTTTTCTTTTTTTTTTCCTTCCCCTCCCCCATGGGTTTCTGTTAAGTTTCTCAGGATCCACATAAGAGTGAAACCATATGGTATCTGTCTTTCTCTGTATGGCTTATTTCACTTAGCATCACACTCTCCAGTTCCATCCACGTTGCTACAAAGGGCCATGTTTCATTCTTTCTCACTGCCACGTAGTATTCCATTGTGTATATAAACCACAATTTCTTTATCCATTCATCAGTTGATGGACATTTAGGCTTTTTCCACAATTTGTCTATTGTTGAGAGTGCTGCTATAAACATTGGGGTACAAGTACCCCTATGCATCAGTACTCCTGTATCCCTTGGGTAAATTCCTAGCAGTGCTACTCCTGGGTCATAGGGTAGGTCTATTTTTAATTTTTTGAGGAACCTCCACACTGTTTTCCAGAGTGGCTGCACCAATTTGCATTCCCACCAAAAGTGCAAGAGGGTTCCCGTTTCTCTACATCCTCTCCAGCATCTATAGTCTCCTGATTTGTTCATTTTGGCCACTCTGACTGGCGTGAGGTGATATCTGAGTGTGGTTTTGATTTGTATTTCCCTGATGAGGAGCGATGTTGAGCATCTTTTCATGTGCCTGTTGGCCATCTGAATGTCTTCTTTAGAGAAGTGTCTATTCATGTTTTCTGCCCATTTCTTCACTGGGTTATTTGTTTTTCGGGTGTGGAGTTTGGTGAACTCTTTATAGATTTTGGATACTAGCCCTGACGAAGGGGATTTTAAAACGGGGCACAAAGACTTTCCAGAGAGCTAAAAATAAACCACACACACACACTCACACTCAGGTGCCCACCCCTCCACCCCCCCCCCACACACACAAATGAGGAAGCCAGGCCTCATGCAGCAGATAGGTTTGTATGGAGAAGCAGTGATATATAAGGCTCTATAGGTCCTATTGTGAAGGGTCTTGAAGCTGGTATGACAGAACTGATCCTTAGCCCCCAGGAGCCATTCTCGTCCTTTTTCGTCTAATTAGAGAAGACACAAATTTTTAGCTGGGCCGGGGCCTCTCAGCTAGAGACTACATCCCCTGCCTCTCCTCCTGCCAAGGAGATCTAATTTGCACCATTTGGGTAGATTACACATGACATATGAAACTTCTATGTCTTCTTCTTAAAGCTGCTTATCTTTTAATTCCTCCATCCCACCCCACCCCTGCTGGGAATTATGACAAATGGAGACACTATGGAAGTTGTGTGTTACAGATGGCAAAACCATGTCTCCATATATGGGCTACTCAACTCTGTATTGTCTTGTGAGGTGGAATGGTACAGTGTGCAAGCTTTTGGTAGTGGCTTTTTCACTCAGCATAATTCCCTGGAGATTTATTCAAGTAGTGTGCTGTCAATAGTTCGTTTAGTTTTATTGCTGAGTAGTAGTCCATGATTTGTTTAACCATTTACCCATGGTAAAACATCAGAGTTGTTTCCAGGTTTGGGCTATTAGTAATAAAATGAAGATGAATATGTAGGTACCATTTTGTGTGTGCATGTGGACATAAGTTTTTATTTCTGTGGGAAAATGCCCAAGAGTGTAGTTCCTGGGTCGTATAAATGTATACAAAAAAAGTTTTGTTTTTTTTTTAAAGAAATTGACAAATTGTTTCCAGAGTGGTTATACCATTTTACATGTGCACTACCAATGGATAAGTGATCCAATTCTTCCACATTCTCGCCAGCATTTGGTATTCTTACCATTTTTTATTTTAGTCATTCTTATATGTGTATAGTAATATCTCATTGCAGTTTTAATTTCTATTTCCTAAATGACTAATGATGTTGATCACCTATTCATTACTTATTTGTTATCTCTATATCCACTGTGGTAAAATGTCTCTTCATATCCTTTTTGTTAAAGTTTATTTATTTATCTTTGAAAGAGAATGAGAGAGTGGTGGAGGGGCAAAGAGAGAGGGAGAGAGAGAATCCTAAGCAGGCTGCATGCTGTAAGCACAAAGCCTCACATGGGGCTCAAATTCACGAACTGTGAGATCATGACTTGAGCCTAAATCAAGAGTTTGACGTTTAACCAACAGCCACTCAGGAGCCCCTCTCTTCGTATCTTTGTTCATTTTTTTTTATCTTACAGTTTTACTCTTTTGGTCTTTAATATTTACTGTTGTTATTTTACTGTTGTTTAATTTTTACTGTGTTTATTATTATTTGTTGAGTTCTGAGGATTTATTATATATCCTAGATTTGACTCTAAAAACATGGCCCATAAAGGGAGAGGATACATTGGACCTCATTAAAATGTGAAACATTTGGTCCTTGAAAGATCCTATTAAGAGGATGAAAAGATAAACTATAGGCTGAAAGAGATATTTGCAAGCCACATACCTAACCAAGGACTGGTAGCCTGATCCTAGTCCTAGGTCCTGAAGATTTTCTCCTATATTTTTTGCTAAAAGTTTTACAGTTTTACATTTACACTTAAGTCTTTGACCCATTTTGAGTTAATTTTTTAAAAGACTTTTTATACTTCCAGAAGTATCTGTGGAAATATCTGCAACTTTAGATGCAGATTGGGAAAGATTGAGCTGAGAGTGGAGTGAATTAGATTTTCCTACTACTCAAAGATGGAGCATCTTTTCTCAGAGGGGCATCTCAAGCTAGAAGGTATAAACCACAACATGGAGGGAAGGGGGGAGAGAGAGTTCCTAGAACAGAAAATAAATATCTAGCTTTCTTCCTAAAAGGCAGTACCTGGGTGCAAAATGTCCTGAAGTGATTAAGGGAAAAAGGAGATTTTATGGGAATACAATTCTCATACTTTGTCTTTTTCAAATTCATTTCCCATTTGTCAATTGTACTATTTTGTAAAGCTAACATTAAAGTTTAGATAGGGTTTTCTCAAAGTCAATGGCTGAGATTCTTAAGGTAGGGGGAGTAAAGGAGATAAAATGGGCATTCAACAAATTCGTTAAATGGAATTTTACTCAGTTCTCCCTCATTATCATGGACTACAGCACACAATCACACACAATTAAGAGCTTTCATTGACTAACAACTGTATGGACAGTGAAATAAAAGTCATTTCTAGATCAAGGGACCTATTTAGATATTCTTTTGCAATTAGAAAGCATGGTCACTGGGGATTTCCTGTAACTGGATCTTATCTGAAATATCATACTGTTACTGAAAGCTATATTTTCATCCAACTGGAGCATTTGATCTGAGAACATTTTAGAAGCTTTCTACAGATTAAAGTCAGGAGACACATTTAATAAACAGAGGAAATGAAATGTACAGTCAGAAATAGACTATTATCCATTTTCCAGGTTATATTTTCCTTTTAGAGTAAACCATTTTAATTCCTTTTGATTTCCTTATAATTAAATTACTATCTGAACCATGCATGTATTTTTTATATTTCCTTTGAACTGTAACATGGAATGACCCATAGATATCAAGTAAGTATCTGTAAAAGACAGAAATGATATACCCCCTATTGATAGCTTCTTATGTATATAATCCAGAATGCACTCACCTGATACCTGATGAGAAAGGTACTAGGATCAGGGGTACAAATCACCTATTTTGACATATTATATATTGTTAACATATTATGAAATGTTGATGTAGACTCTTAGCAACCCCATTGTATTGCTTATTTTAGCTTTATGATTAAAGATGACAATTCTCATTAGTTAGTCATGTTAAACCAGCAAGTTATTTCCTATTCTCTTGTCATTAGTTTTTGCTCTCTAGATAAAATACTTAATAATAATCCATAGAAATTTAGAAAATACTGTAGGATATCTTTTAGAAGGGATAATAGAGCTGAACATCCCCATATTAGAGGTAAAAAATCAAGACCTAGAGAATATTAACATTGCATTTCAACTATTATAAGATGCACATTGTAATTCATATGATCATCTCTAAAATCAATGTGTTTTCTGTCCATCAACTGATGAATGGATAAAGAAATTGTGGTTTATATACACAATGGAATATTACGTGGGAATGAGAAAAAATGAAATATGGCCTTTTGTAGCACCGTGGATGGAACTGGAGGGTGTGATGCTAAGTGAAATAAGCCATACAGAGAAAGACAGATACCATATGGTTTCACTCTTATGTGGATCCTGAGAAACTTAACAGGAACCCATGGGGGAGGGGAAGGAAAAAAAAAAAAAGAGGTTAGAGTGGGAGAGAGCCAAAGCATAAGAGACTGTTAAAAACTGAGAACAAACTGAGGGTTGATGGGGGGTGGGAGGGAGAAGGTGGGTGATGGGTATTGAGGAGGGCACCTTTTGGGATGAGCACTGGGTGTTGTATGGAAACCAATTTGTCAATAAATTTCATTAAAAAAATAAATAAATAAATAAAAAATCAATGTGTTTTCTATAATGAATAGTGTCTTACCATGGTTGTTTGCCAGGTGGAAATCATGATGTAGTTGCTTGTTTATGCATGAACTTGTAGGCATTACTGAACAACTGTAACTTCACTTCAGTAAGTGGGCCACTTCAAGATCATTTGACTAAAGCATGAGTCCTATTGTGGCCTAAAAACTTTTGTTAATACCTTCTAGTGAAACATATAAAGTATCAGCAGTAAAACTCATAAAACAGATGCTAGGAAAAACAATCCTGGAATTAATAGTAGAGCATTCTTTTAGAGAAAATCTGGCACGGGGGGTAATAATATGGAAGAAAAGAGGCACATCAACTACTCTTAGTCAAAAATTGATTCAGAGCAATTGGCCCTGACGTATTTTTGTTTTCATACTTTATAACATTGATATGTAAAATATCTATGCCTAAGTAAATCTAAAAGAGCTCCTTTAATAAGCATAAAATAAAAATTCTAAATGATGAGGGAAAATTATGGCATAGTTTGACCAACTTTTGTTAGTCAACTCTCTTTCTTCTAAACAGTTATGAATATAATCAGTTCTGATTCATTCTTATTTCTTCAGATGTTTTCCTATAAGCCAAGTTATTATCCATTCATACTCTGAAGTAAAAAATCAAAATGTTCCAATTTTGATGAAGAAATCTAATCTTTATTTCTATGATGTTAGCACAGTATACTCACACAATAGCTTTAATCTGTACTTAACAAAATACATTATAGCACTTTACAAACTTTATCAGTTTGGAAAACATTGCATAACATTTTATTAAACACAATACTTTATATATATTATATATATTTTCATAATTTTATTTACTTTAAAAAGATAATTACTCTCTTTATTCAATACTTGGTTTTATCAGTAAAGCACAGCCTAACAAAGGAAGAAGTGCTCTCATTAGCAAATCAGATAAATAGAACACTAAGAAGAGATACCACCTGTTAGTCTCATTTATTTTAAATTAAGGTACCAGTGGAATGTAAACAAATATTTTTGTAATTTTTTTTTACAAAAGATGTATTATCAAATATACATGCAGAGGTCTGAGTTCTAGCGACTATCATTATATTTCCTTAACAATGTGGTACAATTTGTTCAGTCATTAAAAACTGTAGCCTTTGGCACTTTGAGTAGAAAAAGAATATATCAATATTTATGTAAAGAAAAAAAAACCTTCAATGACTAGAGAAGTACTTTAAAATCTTTTGTTAAGAAATAGGAAAGATTAGGAAATATCATACTGCACCTGAAATGCTGCAGCTTTATTATTTTTTCTTCAGAGTACTAAAACCAGTCCACCTTCCTCTCTATGAAATGGCAAAAGCCAGTAGGAGTGCCGTGATGGTGGCGGTGGTGAGAAGTGGGGAAGGCAACATTTTACTCCTACTCCCCTCTCTGAGAAGGAAATTGCCAGAAGGGATATAGTTGAATCATATTTTATTGCCAGAGTTTTCAATTCTGCTGGTTTCAGCTAAATCCCTAATGCTCTTAGGAGGTTGGTTAACTCTAGAAAGCTTTGCCCTTTTCCTGTAGAAGTTGATAATGATGTGATAGTCTTTATCTCTTAACAACCCCTTCCTTCTGTTCTCACTGAAAACAGATCAGATCAACCAGCTTTGTTGTTACCTTTTATCCCCTTGGCAATCATCAAGTGTATATTAGAATTCTTAAGAAATGGTGTAAAAAAGGTTTGATACTAAATTCCAAGAACCAAATATTTCTCCACAGTTAAATTTTTAAGTTGGAAAACACCTCCGAATGTTTGGTTTTATCTTCTTCTTATTGATAATATTTGTTTCCTTTGATTTAGGCTGAAGGCTTTATTCAGGATAGGTAGCAAAATTGTTGTTTGCATATTAAGCACAAAAACTGTGTCTATTTAGATATTTTGAAGAAATACATTCTTAATTTATATTGTGAGATATTTTCACTTATCAATTTGCATTTTTTTTCCAGATTCTTCCTGTTGATGTCCAATTGACAAAAATATCTTAGGGAAGAAGGTAAAACCTAACTACTGTTGCTCTGATTTACTGGTTATTAGAATACAAAAAATTACTAATCTGGAACAAAACAGAGTTTTTGGATTACTGATTAAGATAGCAACCTAAGCCAGCTGGTTGGAGATGTCCAAGGGTAGACTCAACCAACATTGCTGGCAATGTAACCCACAATGTCAAGTGTTGGTTCAGATTTCTTGTTAATAAATTCACAGCAGTATATTTTGCTCAAGGAATGTCAACTGTTATTCTTGCTTTAAAAATAGAAAAACATATCTATGACATCAAAAAAAATAATTAATAAATAAAGGAGCCATAAAATGCAAAATATGATCACAACAATTTTGAAAAACTCTAAAACAATGTATTTTTTAAGTTATGCAAATTTACTCACTAAAAAACAGAATCATTAGTAGTACCTACACTTAAATAAAAAGTAAGCAGCAAGAAAAAAAAACTATGTAGAAAAGTACTAGTTATTCCCTTTCACTGAAAATATTCCTACACATTTTTTGTTGTTGAAGAAAGCATAATTTTGAGGAAATGCACAAAACTTTTTCATTTTTTGACTGTGACAGAGCCACTACAGAGAAGCTGCGGGGTGTCCTATTCTAACACAAAGCAGCCAGCATCTTCTTAATACAGTAGCATTTCTTTGACAAGGAATTGCACGCCACTATTTCACAGCTAAATAGAATTTGAGAGTTTACATGGTATGTGTACTATAATAATCAGCACCACCCTTACTGGGCTGTAGGCGCAGATTCTGCAAAATGAATATATAATACTGCATGGCCTCTGCTGTAGGGAACCGTGTTCTGGATTCCCACAGCTAATTATAAAGAAAAATCCCTAAAGTTGGCACATTCAGGAAGTAAAATAGTATACACTGAAGGAAACCACTTTCTTCTGATACTGCCTTCTGCAAACCTTTTGAGTTTGAAGATAGGTCTTAAGATTCTTCACCTTATCATATTAATTAGGTTCTTGCATTGTGCTTTTCCCTCCCCTTGATGTGAAATCTACAAGCTTTGCTGTAGTAGTTCTCAAGAGTCTTTGAGCTGGGGCTGATGGTAAGATGACCCAGTTTGATGAGAAGGCTTCCCAATCCACTGAAAACAGAGCACAGAGGGAGAATCAAGACATGGTCTTCTGGGGGGGTCGCTCAAGGGATTGAATCCCATAACTCAATCCTTATAAGCCCGTGTTGGGGAGGTTCCCTTGTAGAAGATATTTCTAGTGTTTTCTGGGCTGTTACTTCTTTCAGGGATTAAGATGATGTTGCCCTTTCTCCGCAGGGTAGAGTCGCGGGAAGAAGAAACAGACAGCGTCTCTGAACCAATTTCGCTGCCCTCTACTGGGGTGACACGGATAGTGGTGATTCCATGGTGGTGATGCTCATTGTTATCTATGTTGCTTCTCTTGCGATCTCCAGAGCCAAAACTGTCTTTCAGGGACTCACAGCTTTCTGAGTCCCTGTTGAGATCGTTGAGCTCGTACGTTTGGCGAAGGCTGCCCTTTTCAGGGGCTTTCCATTTCCAGGAGCCGCTACCTTCGCCTTCGGTAGATGGGATCTGTATGATGGGCCTGTTGTTCTCCGGGTGAGCCTCAACTCTTACGATCCCACTGGGTTCGTGGTCTGTCAAGGTTTTGTAGCGGATGGAGCCAGTGCAGGAGACAGTGCTGCCTTCGGTGTTCTTGGGGCTGCTTTGCAGGACACCCTGCTGCTTGGACATTGCTATTACTTGCATTATTCGGGGCTGGCTGTTGCTTCTATTACAGGCCACGGTCTTCTCTGCAGCTTTCAACCACTTGGCCCGAGCAGAGCTGCTTTTGGGAGAGGTGCTTATGTTTTCCTGCGTCTCCTCGGGGATGTGCACTAACTGCGAGGACCCAGGGCGGGACTGGATGGACACTCTTGGTCCTCCAGGCATGCTATTGTTACATCCGGGGACAGTGCCAGGCTGGATCTTGAGGTACTGATTGCTGGGAGGATGGTGGTCTCCATTCACCCCTACTCTGGAGGGCTCTGAGCTTGACCTCATTTCTATGGATCTGGGTGGTGACTGTCCAGGCTCAGTCTCTATAACTTGCAGGGACAACTTGCGGCTTTCATTCTTATTCTTCCACTGGGTGAGAAGCTGCTTTGATCGAGCAGAATCCATAGAGGCATGAATGGTGGCATTTCGTCTGACAGGGTCTTCTACGGATGGGGTGTTGGCTCTAGGTAGGGTATTGCTAAAGGTAACCATGTTCTCCTTCCCCATGGGACTCCGTGGAGTGATGATTTCTACATCAGCGTTTGCCCTTTTGAGGTTTGTCAGTGAGCTGGCATCTCTGTGATTTCGGTTGAGGATGCCTTCTGTGTGAGCAATTCCATCACTGCTGCTGCCATTTTTAGCAGATAATACTCTGCTGGGGTCTTGGTTGAGGTCTGTCAGAGACCTGAGGGCTTCTCTGTGCTGGAACATACTCTCTTCACTAGGCAGAAAATTTCCCACAGCATACAGGCCCTGGTATTGGAAAGAAACAAGAACATCATGCACTAGAAGACATGGTTACTAAGAGTTTGTCTTAGAGGACCCACTGACGCAATAAATAAGGTATATGCTGTCTATACACCGCTGACTAATACAAATAACAAAAAACCAAAAGTACAATTACTCAGGAAGTAGTTTGTAAGTTATATCATAAATCGCTGAACTAACTGTTCAGAAATAAGGAGCCCGTTATTTTTTATTAGTTGGATTTCCTCTCCTTTCTCCATCCCACTGGATGTTTTTGTGAATCTTATCTATCCTCTGTATGTTTTGAGAGAAAACAAAAAGACAGACAATGAGAGAAATAAGACATTCTTCTGCTTTTCAAAGCATTTCATTTTTCTGGATTTAGGAACCTCTTGTTGAGCGACACCTTGAATAGCTTAACTGATTTATTTTACCTTCCTTTTTAATCACACCTTATGATGGAAAGCAGGAGAGGTGTGAAAAATATGAAACACCAAATCATTCATAAAACATGTCATCAGGTTTTGCAGTGAGGTCAGATACAAATGTTGTTATGACTCAGATCGAGCACAGCCCTGTGTGTTCAGTATTGTGCAGAATTCTCAGAAGACAGGGCAGAAATTGTCACTAGTTTGGGGCACCCACATTCTTTTTTTTAACTTGGTCTCAAGTTTGGAAGTGTATATTTGGTCAACTTAGTGCTAGGACACTAAATTTGAGCTAAATTTTATTTAATCTTGCTTTCATACTTAACCTACCAATTTTTTGTTATTTTAGATTTGGGGGATACAAATTTGGATAAAGTAAAAATTCAGATTCAGAATTTTTACTTTTTACACGTAGAAGACCAAATCCCTGATGGATTTTCAATTTCTAAGATGCTTAGTTTGGAGATAAGAGCAAGGAACAGATACCTATTTGGGTATTAATTTCCATGAATGGTAGCCACTGTCTACCATTTCAAATCAAGCCAAAAGAATCCCATGGAATCAACATTTTATAGAATGCTTAACAATTTAAAACAGCATTGGCTTAGAATTGATGAATATGCAACCTCAGGGCATAGCATGCAAACAGAAATTAAATAAAGTCAAGCTTCTGCCTATCCAACCACTTTAATTCCCGGTTGAAATTTTCTTCTAAATAATATCTATCTATGCTCTCGCTGCCAGATTTCCCAGGATGAGCAGGCCTACCTAATGTTGTATTAATAATTGTAATAATTGTTGTAAGTTTAGGAAAATCATCCACTAGACTGCAAATAACCTCTGACCGTATTGTTCAACATTCAGTGCCTAGCATTGTGCTTAATAAATATAGTTGTTTCATCCTTGTTATAACATGAAGTAAGTAGTTATTATTCTCATTTCATAGGTGAAGAAACAAGCTTCTTAGAGACTATGTAACTTGGCCAAATGTCAAGGATATTTGAGATTCAAGCCCAAATTCTTCAGACTATGGAGCCCATGCTAATTCCAGGACACCATGAAATCACACACGTGTGAAGGCAATTCTTGAACTACGGGGATGCAGTTCTCAGTCTTCTTATTCTGTAACACACATCACCAATCAACATTTGCATGAGAAACCCAAGCTTATGCCCAATTCTTGGAATACTATCTTTACCTGAATCATATTCTCTGCCACGGAAGAAAGCATGTGAGTAAGCATGAGATTTGAAGTAACAATCCTGACCATGCTAGTTTATAAAAATGAAAATTAATCACTGCTTGCCTCAGCACTTTTACTGTTTTTTTGTAATCATTTTCTTGTAACACCTTCCACAGTGCACCAAGATCACGTGATTGAACTGCTGCTATAGATGATTTTCATTTCTCTACCAGCCTCTCTCAGTTTCCTGAGAAACTGAGTAAACAGAAAGTTTACTGTTCTTTATTGCCTCTTCCTCTCTGTGCTGTTTGTATGTTGGTGTCTCTTGGCTTTTATTCTTGTTACCTAACAATTTTATATACCCCTATAACGATAATGGTGCTTCCTCCAGTAATATCCATGACTTCCAAGTCTATCTCTCCACTATCAATTGCTCTTTTGAGCTCCAGACCCAAATCTTCAACTGCCTGTCGATCCTTAAATTGAGCTGCTTCGACCAACCTGCTCCCTCCATTGTTTACCTGGTCTGCTAGACCAGAAGTCACCATCTGCCCAGTCTTCCAAGCTGGAAACTGGCCATTATCTCTCATACTTCCTGTTCCCTCACCTTCCATTTATACTTGCTTTTTCATGCGTCCATCTTTTTGCCTGTGTAGTTTCTTCTGCTTGAAAGTCCTTCCTCCTTTTCTTACCCTAAGAAAAAAATTTCTTATTTCTTAAAAACCACATCATGTCTCTGAAGGCTTCCCTAACTTCCTTCTTCAGTCTGCTATTCCAAAGCATCTTGTTCACACCCTATTATATCATTTAACATATAGTAACCATCTGTATTTTTATTAGTCTTTACACTGAAGACTTCTTAAGACTATATATTCTCACTGTTCTGATGCTCAGTATAGTACCTAGCACAGATCATATACTGAATAAATGTAAAATGAATGAGTGAAAGAATTAATGCATGAAATGGATAATCTCAGTTTCCTTATGCTGAGAATATTTCCTTTGAAAGAAGATCAGGCTTGAAAATAGAATACTGCTAAAAAAATTCAGTATTAGTTGGTGCCTATATATCCAGATGCTACATTTGTGTTGTTGGGCAAATTATATAAACTTCTACTAAACCTTCACTGTCATGAACCTTACTTTCACTAATATTTACTTTCCTCATCTATAAAATTATACTAGCAAAAGTAATCCTTGATTCTTTTCGGGGTGTGTGTGGATGAGGATAAAATGCAATAATCCTAAAAGGGGAGTTTCTAGTCCATGGTAAAAGTTAAAAAAATTATTTTGCTGAAAGTAGGATGTGTGTTTTGGCTTAGAATGGAGAGGCACCCAAACATTTTCTCATGAATATAAACTATATTGCAAGTAAATTATTACAGTACAAAATGTTCAGTGCAAGTTTTCCATTTAAACTGTGGTTAATCAAGTAAGAATAATAAATTATTTACCAAGTACAGAGCAATTCCTCCTCCTATTAAAAAGCCACAATAGACATCAACTGGGTGGTTCTTATACTGAGTTATCCGTGTTAGCCCACAGATGATCCCACAGATGATAAACGTGAAGACCAAGAGAGGTTTCAGAAGCTTAGAGGAATCCGTTAATGTGGAATTGAAGTACATCTTAAAAATGAAAGAGATATGTTAAGTATGTTAGGTCATTTTACTATTAAATTGTAATCAAATAAAAACTTAAACTCAAAGCCTAACTGGTACACTCAACATCAATTTTACTGTTCCATTTGCCCTGTAATGGTTATGTTCTATACCTGAAAAAAAGGAAATACATGGCAAACTCATCTAGTAAAAAACAGACTTACATGAAACTTTGAAAAATAAATTGAAGCCGTAAAATTAGCCAGATAACTGTTTAGTTTCCACGTTACTTGTCACATAATTTCAGTCTACTTTTCTCACATAAGACCTGATGGATTATTGTATTAATCAGATATGATGATGATTCATTGCATATCATTTATCAAATTTACACTGACTTTGAACTGTTACATAAATGCTGAAAGTAAAGCATGTGTGTGTGTGTGTGTGTGTGTGTGTGTGTGTGTGTGTGTTGTGCTTAACACAATTCTTTCAGTTTCAGATTTATAACATTCATGTAGCTCACGGTACCCTGCCATGAGGTACAATATTACATTGAAGGAATACTGGGATGAATAAATATTATGACTGTGTAGAAAAGTTCTTTTACTGTAATATTGTTTCCAGTATCACCCAGTTTCTGCTCTCGATGCAATTGTGTTGCAGGACTGCTGTACTAAAGTTTACTGTTCTTTTATTACATGGCTATATAATCTAATTAGTCACTTGGACACCGCACTCATTTCTCTAATTTTCTCTAGGACACAGATTGATGAAAAAGAGCCAGTGACTTACCGAAACGTACACAGCAGCAAAGGCAGCGAGGGTCGCATGTTGAGAAGGGAATGATTTTCTGAGAAAGGAAGACAGTCAAATTATGTCTTCTGTCTCAGATCCACTGCTAACAATCATCTTGAGAACACTGGGTGGTTAAAACATTCAACTTAAAAGCCTCAAGGCAATAAGTGATAACTTTAATTTCTGTTTAGTTTTCTGGAGAAAGATCTGAATGATAAACACTGCTAATCACCATTAGAATGAAAGAATAGTAGTAATACACTTTTCAATATCAAGTGCCAGCTTTGGAGATGATCACTTTGTTACACCACTGGAATGATGGTCGAGAGTTGAAATGGATTGGAAAACATTATATTTGTTCTTTGGTATTAGAATTATGTCAGTTTAGAGTAAAGGTCCATAAAACATAGGACTTTAAAGCTTTTAAACTTTTTCTATGCTCCTAAATATATGGTTTAATTTACATAAAACTTTAAAAGGCAAAATTATTTTCTCACAGCAGTGAATCTAAGTGTATTTTTTATACTCTAGAAAACACAAGAAGTCCAATCTTAACAAAACGTTTCCCTGCATTTTCCACTTTAAAATAATTATCATCTCAAGAATTGCTGAGAATCTAGTTAAATTTAAGAAGCAAGGTGAGAGAGGAGGAACACAGGATATGAGAGACACTGAAAAGGACAGGTGAAGAAAAAAATAGAGATTTATTTTAATGGATAAAAAAAATTAAAGATAAAATTCAGTTATATTTAAATCCTCCTAATTATTTGGTACCCAATAAAAAGGATTACCATTTAATACAGACAAGATATGTAAAAAAGGATTGAGAAAGAATAGAAGAAGACACAGGTCTTAAAAGCAGCTTCAAAATTACTGAATGGGCCATGAGAACCTGAATGTATATAATTACATAATATCAGGCTGTGTTCTTCAAGAGTACTTACTAGCTTATTTTTGACTCTTAAATTGATCTTAGGAACTCACTAAATGACATGAAATTCTTAGAGCAAAATCGTTCATTGCCCTTTGTCCTTCTGCAATTTATTTCTTTTGAACTTCCAAAACATTATCTCTTGCCAAAAAGCTTAATTTTTACTTTATTCACTGAAAAAAAAAAAACCTTAATGCATTGGTATTTTCTTGAGGTTTCCTGTCTTTTATTTTCTAAAATGCAAGGTTAGGAGCTATAGTGATCTTTTGGGTTTATTCAAAGAAGATGTATGTATAAAACTCTACCAAACAGAAAATTCACATAGTTTTTAAAAACTAAAACATATAAGGGAGATGTAAATATAGATATTTAGTCTACCACATAAGTCAATACAGGACACGTATTAACTGTAAATCATGACTAACTATAATATCCTCAAATAAACCAACTGTGATAACCTAAAACCATAATGAGTAAAGGGTAGATCACAAAATGTGAGTAGAATTTGGTGATATGAATATTAGTGGCAGCAATGTGAGGCTGAAATCTGGAGACAGACGGAGGATTTGGAAAGAACCACCAATGGGTTTTCTATGGTATAACCACTAAAGAAATCACAGAATTGAAAAAAGTAAATAAATAAAACCAAAGTCATTATGACTGAAAAACGTGGGCCTAAAATGATACCCCACACTATTAATGAACAATGAAAACACTGACATGGAAAGTTTTTAAGTCTCAATTTCTAACCTGCCACTGTTGATCACTGTGAGGTCAGATCCTGAGCAAATATCTTCCACAATGTAGGAATTTTCTTTGCAAGACACATTCAGGGAGGTGTAGTTTGGCTTGCACACGGTTAGAAAGTATGGCGCCTGATAGCCTGTGGAGAGCTGTATGATATCTGTAATGAGAGCTGTAGAGCACAGTCCAAACACATGAACGCCTACAAGCAGAGGGAAAGAAATTGTTACCAAGTTAGCGCCTAATGCTGATATTGTGCCATCATCAGCCATGTTTATCACACATTAGTGTGGCAACCTTCAAATCTGTTGTGATTATTTTCTCTGAGTTAATTTGGAGAAAACAGTATAGAAAATTCCTAAACCTTTAAACCAGATACTTGCTGCTAAAATAAGGGCAATTAAGATCTCCAAGTTAGTCATTTGAGGTATTTTTGTCATTTGGGTTAAGCAGGACCTATTCTCAATATCATTGCCATTGGTGTCTTGTAAGACCCCCGGACATATTAAGGTGGCCAACTGTGTGATTTGAGAAGGATTAAATACAGGGGATGAAGCAGAATTCAAAATGATTTAAAATTGCTTCACATGTTTGAGCTTTCAGGGCTCGCTCTCTCCAGTAGTTCCTAAACCCTACAGAACGGGTTCCAACTCCCTACAAGCTGTAGTCATATCAGGAATGCTAATTAAAACAGAGAAGAGGGCAGGTGGGTCCTGTCATATCTTGGGTCCGGGGCTATGGGAGCCTTCCTGCGTGTTTGGAATTCAGAAATGATGTTCTTGTATCTCCCCACCCAAATCCTATCTTTCTTTTGTGTCCTGTGGCCAGTCTCAAACCATAAACTCACAAATTCTGATGCAGGTCCCTTGCCTGGGAGTCTAGCTCTGCTCACTCACCTGCTTCCTCTACATGGTCTTGACACCCTGGATTCACTCTGAATTGACATCCTGGATTCTTATTCGTGATTTTCTCATAGAAATCATTGCAAGAGGCAGCTGGGCAATTCATCAGTAGACTCCTCCAGACCACGGTCACTGGCCTGCACGTTACCTTGTTTTCCACTTTCCTTTTCTGCTTATCCCCATCTAGCAACTACTCTCCCAATTCCTTCTCCACCCTCTCGACTGGGGTTCATGACACAACCTTAATTTCTACATTCTAATTCCCAGAAGTATGCAAGGTCTTAGAGAGGAGTTCGCTTCAGTGGAGAAGCCCATCCATGTCTGCCTTAGGAGAATAAGAATCTCCTAACCCATGGAGGATGACGTTGCTGACTCTGGGCACTGTTCTCTAGGGAAGGATGGGCCATCCTCAAAGGCATGAGGCTTTTCACAGAGGTCATATGCCCCCTTGTCCACAGAATTTTGTTACATTACAAAAATTTATTTTTCTCAGATCAGCTATGTGTCCTTAAGATTTCTGTACTTGCCTCAGTTTGTGACCCTGCTAAAGGGCCTTTTTTTGTCTTACTATCTCCAAGTGCCTTGCTTAGTGGAGCAAGTCTAGGGCATGACTTAGACTGGACTTTTCTTCTAGTGGGGAAGAAGGTTGTACTTCATTATCTTCTAGCTATTAAATGAAATGACCTATTCCTTTGAGCTGAGAGGTTACAGGTAAATTTTTTACTGACCTATTGGAGAACAAAAAGGCCTGTGACTCAAACATTAGGATAGTCTCATGCTAATCAGAAGAGATGAAGGTTTAGATACTGGTTAGATTCAGATGTTGATTTTCTATAGGCCTTATAAAAAATAAGAGGCAAAGTTAGAGGATATAACCAAGGATAAATAGCCATGATTCAGCTCTCTCTATGGTGACATTTCCATGTGCAGTAACTTCTGGATGAAAACACTCCAGGAGAATTGAAATGGAATCACTGATGTGGCTAAACTAATTTCTGAAGAGTTATCTATTCATAATGGCCTGCTGACATTTATTCTCCACTTTAAAAAACGAACACAGATCCAGAAAAACCATTTTAAGGTAAATATATGCTTCAGCCACAGCTAAGACAAAAATATACTGAAATGTATGGCATGTTAGCTCTCAGAACAAGCACTATAACTGTAAATAACCCATTACAGATACAAAGCCCAAATCTTAGTGTTTTAACAGTTTTTTCGTATAATGTAAAACTCATCATGGACCCGAAATTATACATCTAAATTATAGCTTTAAAGACTTAATATCTGTAATTAAATATAACATTTCTATTTGAAAAAAATTCCTTTCTTTGTGGTTCCCCACACTCACCAACAAATCTGACGGCTCTTCTAAGGAAGGAGTTGAAGTTGCAGCCTCCGGCATTAATGTTGGGCTCCAGTCCAACCCCATTTCTTCTTTTGGACAGGCAACAGTAGAGAATTCCTTCCCCTACCATAATCTGTAAAGACAGGGCAGTGTTCGGAATGGACTCAGTGGGTACAAATGAATTCTACCTTATCTCTTAACACATCATCAGTTCAACAAGGTAAAGATGTAGTTTTCTTAAAAGCTTTAGAGATGTGAGCAGGTTCTCTTGAGTAGTTGAGGGAGCAGTGAGAAGAAGCAATCAGGGCACTGTAAAGAGCTCTGGTTGGATCTTCTGGGTGCCTATGTACCAGTCAAGGCTGTGGTAGCATCCTGGCATTTTCATGCAGTTGGAGCACTCAGTCTTTAGCCTTTTTGCTCAATGACACCCAGGGACGATACCTAATTGATTAATTGCATGACTGATCCTGCCCTAACCCTTTGAGTCTTGGCATTTCATTGCTAAAAGCACAAAAACAAGATGACTGGTGGGGATGACGAGGAACAAAATAAGTACCAAAGTTAGGATTAGGAAATTTTACTGGCATATTATTTCAATAAACCAATTTGGGATTGAGTAGAAGGTTCAATCCCTGGAAAGTATGCACAGGGTTAGAAAGGTGCTATCTAAAGCCGAGCAGCGTAATAAAAATGTCTGTGATGATGGAAATATTTTCCATCCTGTCCAGTAGGGTAGCCACTACCCACATGTGGCTACTGGGCCTTGAAATTTAGCTACCACAGCTGAGGAACCAAATTTTTAGTTTCATTACCTTGTATTTAATTCAGTATTTAAAATTTAAATCAATTTAGATTTAACATAAAATAGCCAGATGTGGCTGGTAGCTACTTTATTGGAGAATGCAGATTACAAGAGAATTTAGGTGAGGAGGGTGTTATTCCCTAGGTATAAGATTGCAAAATGTGTTTACAATGGACAGTGAGCCATGCTGTAGTATCAGAAGGATTAGGTTAAGATAAAGAAAAGTATACTTGCTGTAGGATTCCAAGACATAGGACATCAGGGAAGGTACCCAATGCATTTAGGCATCATTTCCTTTAAGAAGCTTTCCTTGAAATATCCCACAGCATCCTAAACTGAATTAGGTCCCCTTCTTTGTGGCTTCCTCAGCACCTCATCCTTCCCTCTTAGCAAAGCTTGGTTAAAATGCACTTGAACAGTTCATTTTTTTGTCTTTTACCTGACTACAAGTCTCTGAGGGATGAGACATTTCTTATTTACCTTTAATTCTCATTGTCTAGCACAATGCCTGGCATTGTGGGATTTGCATTTGTTACCCTCATTGTGGGATTCTTGTTGGCTAATTACCCTGGGCATTCAGGTCATTGGTTATTCTATACAAGAGAAGTAAGATTTGAGGGGCGCCTGGGTGGCTCAGTCAGTTGAGCATCTGACTTCAGCTCAGGTCATGATCTCACAGCTCGTGAGTTCAAGCCCCGCATCCGGCCCTGTGCTGACTGCTCAGAGCCTGGATCCTGCTTTGGATTCTGTGTGTGTGTCTCTCTCTGCCCCTAACCCACTTGCATTCTGTCTCTGTCTCTCTCAAAAATAAATAAAAGCATTAAATAAATTTAAAAAAAAAGAGAAGACTTGAAATTATGAGTTTTATTTATGAAAAAAAATTTCAAATATTTAAGATTATTGTGCCTAAGAGATTATTATGAAATGCGATATTGATTTGTAGATATGTGTGGAGCTGAGGAAAGTTGAGTTACATGAGACACCAGAAGTCTCTTAGATACAAGTGATGGTGTCACTTTAAAAGTCATGGTCATGATTAGGGGCTCAAACAGATTTCCCAAGGGAAACTTCTCAGTTTTCATTACTAGTGTAACATTTATTTTATGAAGTTTTTAAAACTATAGTTTTTTTTTAAAACTAATGACAGTAAGCCTACGACCTTCTGCTTTGAATGTTCAATCTGCTATATTTAATTCTTTAGGTATTATGGTATGTGTACAATTACAAAGAATCTTAATTTGTATAAAAATAATTTTCTTAATGGAACTCTACCAATAATCACACATGTGTGAAGATCATGTGGCATACATGATAAACATCTTTAAAATAAATCTTACAGAAATCATCAAAAGGAGGGTTTTTTTTCCTCAAATAATTGAACAGTGAGTTAATTATACTTCTTGAAAAATGTCATCCTACATTATCACTGTAAGTTAGACACAGAAACACAATAAGTTCTATATTCCGCACAGATAGATGTGACATGATATTCCACACACAAAGCATAAGATAATGGGTATCTCAAATTCATCATTTCAAGAACATTAACCACTCATTCCTGAAGTGCATTATTGTATGGTTAAAAAATACTGATTTCATCTTCACTTTCTCAACAATAATTCTGTGAGTAATTTTCCCCTATTTTCAATTATATGTAATGATTCACATTTTGCCCAAGAAAGCTAAATTATACACACATTTATTTGTATAGTGCTATTAGGGAAATGTATCTTATCATACAACACAATAGTCATTATCTCAAATGACCTTGAGATTTCAGGGGTTTTATTTTAGTTGTGTAATATGCTCAAAACTCGTATGTCAAGAGAGTACTTTAATACTCTTTGGCTTGATTATGGATAGAGGTTTCTTGTCATTATTTTGACATCACCCACTGGTCCTCTCTAAGAAACACATCAATTTTCTCCTCATACTTCTATTCATTTAACCTTGAGCTGTATGTCATTGCATGAATTTTCAAAGTGGTTCAATTCTGTTTAAAGATGGAATTCTCCTCAGGGGGAGGGGAGATGCTTCTTGATTTATTTCTAAATGCACCTACTTGTTTCCTCATTCTGAATGGCATGCTGTTGTGCTAAAATATGGTTTCAGAGTTTAGCCTTTGACAGTAAAATTATTTGTTGCTTTTGTCATTTGTAAATAGAAAACAATTTGTGACAAGCGTCTTTTCGCAATATTCTGTTTAGCCTGTACACAAGCCAAAAAAGAAATGATAATTTTTTTGGCTTGTCCAATATCAAGGGCAGGTTTTTGGAAAAGATTCTGAAGTGACTCTACTTCAGAAAAGGCATAGTGAGAAATATATTGCTTTTTATTAATCATATGGGCAGTGCCCTAAGAATAGCCACCAGAGGAAGCACTCCAATCAAAGAAGTCTTCCTTGTGAAAAAAACAAAGCACAATGACAAAAATACAATATTTATCATAGTATCTTCAGTGTTTAAATTTGCAGTGAATGTCTTTTGGAAACCCTAATACATTTAATATTCTATCTTTTGATTGTATAGTCTCCCAAAGCTAAGGTTACCCTCTAGGAACATAATCCAATTCCAATAGAATTCTTCTATAAAGTTAGATATACTTATCCTTTAAGAATATGTAATAAAATTTTACTTCCAGGGAAGTGAAAATATACATCCTTTTCTTTTCATATAGATTTCATGAAGATTTATGGTACTCTCTGTTGTTTTCCCTGGGACACAGTCTCCAAAGGACTGAACAAAATGCTGGCTTCATTATCACTTTAAAGTAAACGAAAAGTGAATATTAAGGATGAAATTTTCCAATTTAAGGGCAATTTCAGAGACATAAAATGTATTTCACAGACATGAAAGGAACTTTTACAGTTTCTCATTCAACATCATGAAGCCAAGTTATTTTTAAAACCTCTCAAAGCATTTTAAAAAATCTGAAAAGCAAACACTAAAAGATTTATAGTTGAATGCCTATATAAGAACATCTGTCGATCTTCTTTTGTTTATATAAAGATTCTTTTAAAGAATATTGTGGGGGTGCCTGGAGTGGCTCAGTCAGTTGAAGGTCCGACTTCAGCTCAGGTCATGAACTTGGCAATTGGTGAGTTTGAGCCCCGCGTCGTGCTCTGTGCTGACAGCTCAGAGCCTGGAGATTGCTTTGGATTCTGTGTCTCCCTCTCTTTCTGTTACTCCCCCACTTGCACTCTCTCTCTCTCTCTCTGTCAAAAATAAATAAAGATTAAAAAATTAAAAAAAAAGAATATTGTGGACATGAGTTTTGGGTTTGTTTTTTGTTTTTTGTTTTTGTTTTTGTTTTTGTTTTTTTTTTGTTTTAAAGAGAGAGAGAATGTGCGTGTGCAAGAGCAGGAGAGGGCAGAGAGAGAGGGAGAAAGAGAATCCCAAGCAGGATCTGTGCTATCAGGGCAGCCCTACTTGCATCTTTATCCCACGACCCCCGAGATCATGACCTGAGCTGAAATCAAAAGTTAGACGCTTAACTGACTGAGCCACCCAAGGCGCCCCTGTATAAAAAAATCAGTCGATCTTCTTTTGTTCATATAAAGATTCTTTTGAAGAATATCAAGGACATGAGGTCTTTGTTTTTCTTGATCTTCTCTCCAGGTGAATGGGTGAAAACAAGAAGTGCTTCTCTTCACAGAAGTGGGCTTTAAAAGCCATTTTCAAATGAAAGATTGCTCTTGCCTCCCCTCCTGTGCTCACCACCGCATTTGCAACAGGTTTACGCTACCATAGAGGTAAACGGAGAACAGCATCCTTGAGAGTTGGTGGTTACAGTCTACTTGTTATTTTTCACCTTCAGGAAAAGAGGGGAAGGAGGTTACAATTGTTAACTATGTAGGAAGATTAGAGGCAGAATTATGAGTCTAGAACAAGATGACTATAGACATAAGACCAATGTTGAGAAAATGAATGTTTAGGGAGAAGGCCCTAAAAATAGAGAAGGGAAAATGAACTTGAAATAAATCTAGAAGAAGCATGATATTTGAAAAGAAAGGTGTGAAAACAATATTTGATGTCAGCAAAGTCAAGATTTGTTTTACCTTTGAGTGTTTACACAAAGCTATGAAACCATGTGTAAGAATCACTGACACCCTGGAATCATGGAACTCCAAGTGATATGGGGGTATTTAGGGACCCCAGGGTATAAATATTGCCCTAGTTTGCCTCTTGTTCCATTAAGAGGCATGCAGCCACTAGAGAGGCCCTGTGAAGACCCCCAGATCCAGTGGGTTCTTTGTGGGAGGAACTGGCACTGGGTTCCCCAGGTCAACTTTGGTGGGAGGCAGCCATGACAGATTTGCCCTGTCATTTCTCAGGGCTCAAGAAAGCAAGCTTTGGCTTAGAATCCCCAGAAAGCATCTCTAAATTGCATATGGAGAATTTATTATGGGAAATGAAGGAGTCACAGATGCAGGGACACCATGATGAGGCCAAGGTCATTGTCCTTAGGACATGTAACAGTGTCAACAAAGGGATCAATGTGGGCTAAACGGTGCCAGCAGCAAGTGCCAGAGTTAGACTTGCTTTCTTAGCAACTTAATAAAATACCCTGGGGAAGGAAGACTTCTGGATATATAAAAAACAAATTATTTCAATGACTGAATATCAACACAATCTTTTCAGCAGAGTCCTGAACATTTGTACAGAATTTAATTTCAAATATTCTATTATAATAAACTTGGGGATTATACCCTAACTGGGAGAAATGCTTCCTGGTGTAATAGTGTAAAGCATATATCCATTTTGCTCTTATCAAATGACTGATGATAGGAATTTTTTAATAAGTCGTTAGAGAAATGACAGGAAAATGCTATTATTCTGAGTAATACTGCACTTTAAATATGTTTTATTAGTTTGAGTCTCAGCTATTTCTAAGCACATCATGAATAGTTCCAATTACCCTGGCATTACTAGAGTTCAAATAATTCATTAACTTACAAAGTATTTTGAGTATGACAAAGTTCTATGGAGTACTAATTTCGGATTCTACCTTACCTTCTGAGAATATTTTGTATAATTTATTTAGAATGTAAACATATGCTATGATTTTTATTTTTTATTTATTTTTTTAAATTTTTTTTTCAACGTTTATTTATTTTTGGGACAGAGAGAGACAGAGCATGAACGGGGGAGGGGCAGAGAGAGAGGGAGACACAGAATCGGAAACAGGCTCCAGGCTCTGAGCCATCAGCCCAGAGCCCGACGCGGGGCTCGAACTCACGGACCGCAAGATCGTGACCTGGCTGAAGTCGGACGCTTAACGGACTGCGCCACCCAGGCGCCCCTATGCTATGATTTTTAATATAGGGGAAAAATTTTAAAGCAAATTCATGGCTACATAAAAGTACAGACTTTGGAAGGTTTATGCATAGATTCTTTTTCTAAAATTGCTGATGTGCTGAACCAGAATAGGTCAGTTCATTCGGGAATCCTATAAAAACTCCATTCAAATACAGCTTGTCATTCAAAAACCACTTCCTCTGATATTCATGGGCATGATAAAGGCAAATTAAAAGTTCCTACTGGTAGAAATAAATATTATTAACCTTGAAACCTGTTTTTTGTTCTTTATGTAGGATTCTAGGGGCAGAATCTTCTTCCAGAAGAAGGCTTCTGGAAAAGCTTGCCTAGTCTTATTTATTTATTTATTTATTTATTTATTTATTTATTTATTTATTTATAAATTAATTAATTTTTTAATTTACATCCAAGTTAGTTAGCATATAGTGCAACAATAATTTCAGGAATAGATTCCAGCGATTCATCCCCTATGTATAATACCCAGTGCTCACCCCAACAAGTGTCCTCCTTAATGCTCCTTACCCATTTAACCTATCCCCCCCTCCCAAAACCCCTCCATCAACCCTCTGTTCTCTATATTTAAGGGTCTCTTCTGTTTTGTCTCCCTCCCTTTTTTTATGTTATTTTGCTTCCCTTCCCTTATGTTCATTTGTTTTGTACCTTAAATTCCTCATGTGGGTGAAATCATATATTTGTCTTTCTCTGTCTAGTATTATGTATTAATGAATTAAGAAAAAGTGTGTTGGGGCACCTGGGTGGCTCAGTTGGTTAAGCCTCCGACTTCAGCTCAAGTCATCATCTCACAGCTCATGGGTTCAGGCCCTGTGTCGGACTCTGTGTTGATAGCTCAGAGCCTGGATCCTGCTTTGGATTCTGTGTCTCCCTCTCTCTCTGCCCTCTCCTGCTCACGCTCTTTCTGTCTTTCTCTCTCTCAAAAGTAAATAAACTTAAAAAAAAAAAGGTTTTTTTAAAAAAGAAAAAGTGTGTTTATTCATAATGTGTAAGTTAGCAAACTAAAAATAACTATGTTTTTAATTCAATTCCAGTAGGTTAGGGCATTATTTTATATTACATGTTTAAAAATGCAAATGCCTGTTTTGAATCTAAAGTATTTTTTTTTAACATTTATTTATTTTTGGGACAGAGAGAGACAGAGCATGAATGGGGGAGGGGCAGAGAGAGAGGGAGACACAGAATTGGAAACAGGCTCCAGGCTCTGAGCCATCAGCCCAGAGCCCGACGCGGGGCTCGAACTCCCGGACCGCGAGATCGTGACCTGGCTGAAGTCGGACGCTTAACCGACTGCGCCACCCAGGCGCCCCAAATCTAAAGTATTTTATTTGTCTCTGTGTATGCATGTGTGTGTGTGCATGTGTGCATGAGCCAGTATGCCAGAAGTGTGAGTTGTGACCTTTTTACTTTACAATTGCTAGTGCTCAATGCTCCTAATCAATAGAAAGTGCTAACCCAGGAAACATGGAACTGTAAGCGATATCTACATGCATTTTGAGAAGAAAGTCTCTTGGCTGTATAATTATTTGGTTTTCCCCTCCAGTTTTCCAGACTTCAGATACCAAAAGAACACATTAATTAGGAGGTATATCAGAAACATCATATTAGCCATTCAAGAGGAATTATACAGTTATTAACATTTTTAGAATCATTTATAAAATTAAACATTAGAGACCCATCAATTTTGCAATCATATAATCTTCTATAACTTTGAATGCCAGTAATTTTCAACTATTAAGTCCCATGATATTTTCAAAATATGTCAAAGACATGATCTCTCTGTTCCAAGATTTAGAGTTCACCTTTTGTTTATTTTTAACACATTTATTACACAAATGTGGCCATTCTTAATTTTGGGGACTGACAAACATAATTTGGGGGCAATTCTTACCGTAATCGCAGGTCCGGCGAAAGCCAAGCTAAGCAACATGAGGAATGGAATTGCCTCTTGGGTTGGTTCAATATATGGCATGCTAAGACTCCGATCATAGCAGCTAAATCCAGAGTGCACAGGTTTGAAGACATCTGTGAGTTCAAGGAAATACAGGCTAACCACCGATGATGCCAATATAGGCAACTGAGAAAGAAGGATATAGAAGAGTAGTTTATTATTGTGCATGGGTCATACATAGGATCAGTGCATCTTTAAGTGGAAACAAATGGCTATCTTCTCTCACCACTCTTTTCCGGTCTCAGAGTCAAAGCCCTTCATGAGTGTTCTTGCTTCCTCCTTCAAAACATATCTCCAATTCACCTACCTCTGTCACCAGCCTATGAGCCTGTGTTGTCCCTCACTTTTGCTCTTGGACTGCCTCCTGGTCTTGTACTCTCACTCTTCCCCTCCACACCCCATCTATCCATTTTCCCCCCAGCAAACCAACAGGTCTTTTGAAAATACTTTTGATCATATCACTCCCTATTTCAACCACTCTGGTGCTTTCCATTCTACTCAAATACCATCTGAATGTCACATCATGGAATATAAGTTTCTGCATGAACTGGCTCTTGCTTCAGTTTCTTACCTCTTCTTGTACAATGTTTATACAACTCCCCAAGCCCCTGCCCACCACATTCTAATTCGTTTTCACACTTTTCTTGAAACAGTCCAATTCATTTCTACTTAGGGTCTTTACATTTGCTCTTCCTCTGGCTCTTTGTACAACTGGCCTCTTCTCATCATTTAATGATGACTTCCTGTACTTTCTTACTAAGGTAGCCCTTGATCCATCCTTCTCTCTTGACCCTTATCATCTTGCTTGATTTTCTTCATGGCGCCAATCATTAACTGAAATTACCTTGTCAATTTAATACTTCACTTATGTATTTTTCATCATCCCTCCCTCCATTTGTGCTGAAATACACGCTCCATGAAGTGAGAGTCTGCCAGTATTATTTATTTATTGCTGAGTCAGGGCACAGAATTGTTCCTGGCACAGGGTGGGCCTGTAGTACATCATTTAATAATTTAATACAGCAATAAATACTTGTTGATGAATGACTAATTGAATAAATTAATAAATCTTAATTTATTATAATAACTAGACTAGAGTTACCAGATTTAGCAAATGAAATTACATGTCACCCAGTGAGATTATAATTTCAGATAATCATTGAGCGATTTTTAGTATAAGTATGTCCCATGCAATATTTGGAAGATACTTATACTAAAAATTGTTGTTTACCTGAAATTCTAATTTCACTGGATACCCTTTAGTTTGTCTGGTAAACCTAAATTACACACAATTTACTTTCTAGACTTTGTGTTAGGGATTCAACTATTAATTCACTCAACCTACAATATGCCAAGTACTATGTCGATGCTAACTACAATATGGTGAACAGGACATGGGCTTGGCCAGCAAGGATCAAAGATTAAGAGAAAATACTGCATGTATATTGATGCTAGACCTTTCAGAATCTGAAAATTCAGTTTATGTCACATTATTATTAAGAACTGTTTAGAGCACACGGGTGGCTCAGTCAGGTAAGCATCCACTTCAGCTCAGGTCATCATCTCCCAGTTCGTGAATTTGAGCCCTGCTTTGGATCCTTTGTCTCCCACACCGCACCCCCCCCCCCCCGCCGCCTCTCTCTCTCTCAAAAATAAATAAACATTTTTTAAAAAGAACTGTTTAGCTTAAGGCTTTGTTACTTGTAGAAGACACAATAATTATTTGACTAAACAGGGCAGATTTTTGATAAAGACATTATTGATCATCCATTATTTCTGGTTGTCCAGTTAAAAATATAAGTGTAGAAAATAGCATTATGCCTTCTTTTCCCAAGGGTCTTTTTGTAATGAGGTGAGAATTAGGTTTATTGGAACAACTAATTATGTATAGAGATTTACCTGGCATTGTCCTCCTGTTTTTCAGATTGATGCTTTTCAGTAGAGAGAACAAAAAGTACATCAAATCACTTCTATTTCTTGCATTAGAACACATGATCATTTGATCACTCCAAATATGTGATCATTTCTCCTCACCACTCCCCTCTCCCATAATGCATGAATGGTAGCTTCAGTCTTGACCAATAAAGCAGTGCTTCATGTGCATATGTGTGATTGAGATTTTCCACTTAAATCCACGTAAATATATTTTAGTTTTAACTTAACAGTATTTCATATAGTGCTTACTATGTGCCAGTCACTTTTTTGTTTTAGAAATCTTAAGTAATTTTATTAATTAATTTTAACTCATTTAACTTAAGACTTTTTATTATTATATAACATGGGTGCTATTATTATCTTTGTTTTTCAGGTGAAGAAGTCCAGTCTCCTTTGGTAAGTGGCAGAGGTTGATTCTGAGCCCAGGAATCATAGCTCCGGTCTTATTTCTTAACCACTATTCTATGCTTTTTTTCCCAAAAATGGTAATAAAGTTTTAGGATAATGAAACTTTAGGTCTCATACAGATATTTTGTAAATGGGAATCAGGTCTGAAACCTTTGACACTTACCTAAATAACATTTGATTTTCTCAGTTTAATATACTAATGACCCAGTAAAGTGAATTTGATGATGTCTTCTGCAGAAAGGTGAACAAAACTTAACATGTCCAATCTGAAAATTAAGTAAATCTTCTCTACTACAGATATTATTTGCCATTGAATTTTGTGGATGATTACTTTAGAGTCTGCTTAACTGTACCAGTGAAGACATAACCATGAAATGTACTATTCCTATAGTGTGTGTGTGTCTGTGTGTGTACCTGTGTGTGTGTAAATAGTGTGGACACTCTGAATTCAACATACTGTGGTCAAACCCAATGGGGTCATATGGTTTTCAAGGCACCTAGGAGGTTCTAGTATCCATTCTTCCACTCATTACTACCAATAGGACCTTGGAAATGTTTTTCTTAAATCTCAGTATTTTTTTCTATGAAATAGGTACACTGATAGTAGCCATCATCACAGGAAGTTGTAACAATTAAATGAAGTATTGAAAGTAATTTTCAATAATATATGGAATGAAGAACATTTTATAAATGTTAGTATTATTATTGTTGTTGTTGTTATACTTACCAAATGTCACCTTTTCCATAATGCCTTACATGGTAATATTTTTGAGAGTAATTTCCTCATTCTTAATTCCCCAGTACTTCTTTTTAGGAAATTTGTATGTGTTCTTCTTTATTACAGTTATCTGCTATAGGTTAATTGGAGCCTTTGCTCTGCTTCCCCAATGAAAAGCTTTTTGTTTTTAAATTTTTTTAACATTTATTTATTTTTGAGAGACAGAGAGAGACAGAACATGCGTGGGGGAGGGGCAGAGAGACAGGGAGACACAGAATCTGACGCAGGCTCCAGGCTCTGAGCTGTCAGCACAGAGCCCGACATGGGGGCCCATGAACTGTAAGATCATGACCTGAGCTGAAGTCAGATGCCTAACTGACCGAGCCACCCAGGTGCCCCCCAAATGAAAATCTTAAAGTGGGGGTCTAATCTTACTCACCTCTGTATTTCCACTAATAATATATATCAGAGTGAGTTCCAAATATATATGTATATATATGAATATAATAAATTCATTTTTTGAGTGAAAATAATTTCCTTCAGTAATGTTATGTACCTTAGTCATTTCAGACATTAGCCTTCTTGAAACTACCAATTTTTCCAGTGACTCCATTTTTCTCCCCATGTATTAATATTGTTTACAGTTCTATAGAAACATGTTTCAAGACCCTCATCTGTTTTCAAAATATTGATAGTCATATTTTTCTTCTTTTTGGTGTTTCTTTCTCTTTGTATTCTACTTCAATTTTGTATTCTTTGTATTTTATTTATTCTTTGTATTCTACTTCAAATTTGTTTTTAAGAAAGAGTGATTTGAACAAAATATTTGTATTTGAGGAAATAGTAATTTTATGCATTGTTGTCCCATATGGTATTTTACTGCCAGACAATGTAATGAATTAAATTAAAATCATTACTTCTTTTTTTATAATGCTCACTTTTAAATACTTGTCTTCAGAGGTATCCTTCATCTCTTGAAATACTCATCAACAAAACTTCTTTTTGAATGGAAGAACTTTAGCAGATGGTATGTACTAATTTGGGCATAGATGCAGAGTTGATATATAAAAGCATAGGCATCCTCTGATTGCATTTAAAATGAGATTTAAAAAGATATTTTAAAAGATCTGTATAAGCAGGCATTAGGAATTTTATTCACTAGTTATTATGTAGCGAAGAAAAAAAAGCATGAACTTGCTATTTTTATGCAGCAATACAGAGAAGGGAAATTACCTGACGATTAGCAAAATGGTTTTTAAAAAATAAGAGATTCATTCTTATAATTGCCATCTGCTAAGGAACTTTCAGTAAAAATAATAGAAGCAATTTTTAAGAGTAAATTATAACAGTTTTAGAAGACAAGGCAAACAAAAGAACTGTGTTTCAAAAGATTACAGTTGCTAGATAATATTGATTTTTTCGGGTCAATTTAAAAAATACAAATTGACAGTCTATCAATTTTAGCAAAACACTTTATGGAATCTATCATGACATTTTATCTAGTTCAGATAACTTACTTGCTTTTAGCATGTTGATCATAAGAACCAACAACTTTCCTTCTTATTTGGGAAAATTTACTTTGCTCTTGGCCTAGAGTAATACAGGTCAGTTCCATTCTTTTCCTTTTTTCGTGGCCATTGTGAGTGCAGTCTCAAGAGATCCTCTTAAACTAGTGGAATTATAGTCACAAAGGGCCAATTAACATACAATATGTTATTGTATGTTTATTTATTTTATTTATATTTTAAATGTTTATTTATTTATTTATTTATTTATTTATTTATTCAACAAATAGCTACTGAGAGCCTCCTAGCGCTTAGGCCTTGTCCTGTGTCCTGGAATATGGATGGAATGAAACAAAGTCCTTGTTTTTTTTCTTTTTTTTTTAATGTTTATTTATTTTTGAGAGAGAGAGAGAGAGAGAGATCGAGAGAGACAGAGTGCGAGTGAGGGAGGGACAGAGAGAGAGGGAGACACAGAATCCGAAGCAAGCTCCAGGCTCTGAGCTGTCAGTACAGAGCTGGACGCGGGGTTTGAACTCACGAATTGGGAGATCATGACCTGAGCCAAAATCTGACACTTAACGACAGAGCCACCCAGGCACCCCCAAAGTCCTTGTTCTGATGGAGATTTCATTCTAGCTGAGGAAGGAAGATAAGAATTTAAAAATTACAATATGAGAAAGAACATATACTCTAAAGAAGATAAAAGAGAAGGCTGTGGTAACTCAGTGCCTGGATTGCTATTTTAGATCAGAGAAGATCTACCTATGTAGGTGCCATTTAAGCAGAGGCTTGACGGGGCAAGAAAGAACTAATCGTATAAAAACCAGGTAAAAGCAGAGTCAACAGGGAAAAGTGATATAAGAAGTCAGAGAGGTGCATTTGGGGCCACACTCTGCAGAGAATTGAAGGCTGTGGGTAGAGTTAATACTTACTTTATCCAAAGTACATTTGGAAATGCTTTAGAGAATTTAAGCAAAGGTGTAATATGCCGTAAAATATTATTTTACGAACATCACTCTGGCTATTGGGTTGAGGATGGATTGAGGTGGGTCAAAAGTAGAAGCAGGGTGCAAATTTAGAAGGCTCACCAAAACTCAGCAAATACTTATTGAATACCTAGTACATGCTAGACACTGCTCTGAATGTAAGGAAAATAGCAGTCAACAAAACAGAAAACTCCCTGCACTCATGAAGCTTCCATATGCTAGTGGACGTGTGGCACTTGCAGTAACCCAGGCAAGAAACAATGGCACATTTCCTCAGGTGTAGTGGTGGAGATACACAGAAGTTGCCAGATCTGGATATGATTCTGGAGACACACAAGACTTGTTGATGGTCTGGTCACTGAAGAAAAAACAATAAAGGCCGAATTCAAGGATTTAAGGCTTGAGCAATTGGGTCAGTAGCATCATTTACTAGAAGAGGGAAAGGTGGAAGAAGCTTAAGTAGGAGAGAGATAAAGTTCTGTTTGGGGAATACGAGAGTTAAGATCCCTCTTAGTTATCAAAATGTAGCTGTCAGAAAAGAATAAGATGCCTATCTAGACCAAGGCTGCAGGTAGAAAGGTGCATGTCATTGATACAGGATGCTTTAAACATCACACTCACTTTTGAACACTTGCACAAGAAATTTCAGCGCTAAATTACTTTGGTTTTAATATGACCAATGGCACAAGAAGTCAAAGAATGTATTGTGTATATTCCTACCACTCATATGCAGGACATAATCCACAAGAAAAGAAACATTTTCTTGTGTGAATAACAAATTTTAAGTGGGAGGCTGGGAACCAATTCTGGTAAAGTATCTCAAAATCATATAAAATGTGAAAATTAAAACATTAATAAATATATTGAAATCAAGTTAAAACTGAAGAAATACTAGCAGATCAAAGGAAGTTTACTAAAGCTTGTGCCACAAAGGAGGTTGTCATAGGTCAACATGGTGATAGTGGAATTTTTCACTTCCTACAGTATATGTATACATATACATATACATATATACATATACATATATATATGTATAATGATATTCCTTAGTAACTTTTGCCTTGTAGGTAATACAGATAAATGTCTCCTTCAAATACTGACAATAATAATAACTAATAATATATACTATAATATAGTATAGGGCTTCATAGTTTATAAAACTATCTTTTTTTAAAAATTTTTTTAACATTTATTTATTTTTGAGACAGAGAGAGACAGAGCATGAGCAGGGGAGGGTCAGAGAGAGAGGGAGACACAGAATCTGAAACAGGCTCCAGGCTCTGAGCTGTCAGCACAGAGCCCGATGCGGGGCTCGAACTCACGGACCAAGAGATCATGACCTGAGCCGAAGTCGGACGCTTAACCGACCGAGCCACCCAGGCGCCCCAAAACTATCTTAATTGTAGCATATTCAGATGAACTACAATGAATCTCCAAAACATGAATTATGAAAAAACACACTAACACATAGTGTTGTTAAAGGAAGGAATAGGTCAAGAATGAGTCTACAGTGTCATTCAAGGTCTAGGTATCTAAGCTAGTTTTCACAGATAAAATGCTGTGGTTTAAATGGCATGCATAGGTACAAATTCAAACAGGGCAGCGTGACAGAGGCAAACCAAGGCCAGTCTCACCACCGGGAGAAACCAGCCTCTCCGCATTTATTCCACTAGCTTCTGGGATTTGGGGCAAGTCACTTAACCTCTCTGGATCTCTTCTGTTCTCAGTGAATTGAGGGTCTGTTTACATTGCCATCTAGTTCTAGAACTCTCTACATCCTGGCATGATTTCAGAAACATTCCAACCATTTCTTTTACATGGTCACTACCCTCTATAAAGTATTATGTCTTCTGCCTCTGGTCTCTGCACGATTCATTTCATCCTGCACGATTCATTTCATCCTGCACAATGCTTCTAGGCTGATTTTCTAGAGTTCACGTCTGATCATGCCTTTCAGAGTGTCCCACTAATAATAGAATAAAGTGCAAAATTTTTTTTAGAATGGCACTTATGACCTTTTATCTTATAGCCTAATCTGCTTTCTTGTTTAATTTTGCTCCATACCTACTCTTCCCTCTCCCAACCCACGAAAAACCTTTGTTTCCATTACACTTTTATCTCAAAGGACATGTTCCGGTCTCTGCTTTATCTTACATTTCACGTTTGTGTCCCATAAAAATTTTCCTCATAAAGGTCGAGATGACCTTCCTCATAAACGTCTCCATGCTCTTCATTCAGAACTGAAGACTCTGACTTATGTACTCCATATCTAGTTCATTTTAGGACCTGTGTGTCTGCCTTGAATTACAATGCTTGTATGTTGCCAGCCCTAATTTTAAGATTAGGTACTTAAAAGTGAGATCTCTGTATTCACACAGTGCTTTCAGTGTTTTAGGTGTCCAGTAAATGTTCACTGAATTTAATCAAAAGAAATCAGGACATTAGTATTAAATAAACATGAAGCATGGCCAATTTATTAACAATCACATAGCATATATGTTGAGGATGTAGGTGCCAGTTATTGTGCTAAGTTCTCTTATAGTTCTTTTATAGATAGTTTCCATTCAGTCCACACCTTGTAAAGTATCTATTGGTATTCCTAATTTACAGATGAGAAAACTGAGACAGAGTAGGTTACATAAACTGTCCAGGGGTCACAAAGCTGGTAATGGGAGTACCCACATTCCTTCCCAGGTGCCTAAGTCCAGGAAACATGCTATATATACAACTTCTTTGCTAATGCGTCACAAATTGCTTTCCCACTCAACATTGCTACCATGGCTGCAATTGGCAAACGGGAGGAGGGTGTTGCAGGAAATAGGTGCCTTTTGAAAAAAAAGTCACCCAGTTCTTAACCCTTACCTCTTAAACAGTTTCTCTACCAGTTTCTTTACCACTCAAACACGAAAATTGCCTCTTATGCTCAAATCTACTATTCATCCTTTCTAGAACTCAGTTCGCTTTCAGTTACTAAAAATAGAATTTATGGAGTAGCAACACATATCTAAGAAGACAAGAACATCTCTTGGGTTTTTATTTAGGCAATTCCCCATAAATTATCTAATATAATACTCATAACCTCTTTGAGAATTTTAAGATAAGTTTTAAGAAAAGACCCCGCCCTAGATAAGCCAAACAGCATGCCTGGCTTCTAAGTACAAAGCCAGAGTGGGGAACCTAATCTGTTAAATTCCTAGATGCACACGCCCCACTACACCCTGCTGCCATCCTGGCACATGTCACCATCTGGCATTAGTCTAGTGCTTTTCAGGAAAGAATAGCCCCAGGCTTCAGTGGAAATGCCACTTAAGGACAGAGGCCAGAGATGGCCATGTGTACAAGGGGTTTAAATGGCACCAAGAGTGAAAGGTGGGAGGCACTTTTCAAATCACGCTCTTGATCATATGATATTCCAGGGTCTTAAATGTTCTTCCCTGTGAAGTTTCTCTGATATAATTTTAATTTTTTTTTTTTGGCAGTATCTTAAGAACCTTTAATTGTATCTTGGATGTTGCCTGCTTTTATCTTCACTTTTGTTTTCCCTTGTAAGTAACTTCTAGTATAAAATTCCAGGAATTGGGCACCTTTAAAGCTCTAGATGCTTTCCTGTCTTTAATGTTTCCTTTGGATCTCTTTTGCTAACTGCTTCTGTCACAGTGATTATCTTATGGGATAGCAGTTGTTCCTTCACTTTTCTCTTTTATTCAATGATAAGACCCTTGAGAACAGAGAAATGTTCTTATTCACTTCTTTATCCCCAGGGCCTAGCATAGCAAAGGACATATTCAGTAGCCTCAATGTAGAATAAATACATACATGTATGGGTGGTATGAAAGAGATGTTAGTGTTTACATAGATCTTGTCATGTGGCTAATACAATAAAAGAAAAATCCCCATGTTCAAAGATCCTTGCCTACCTCTACCACAGAACATGCTCCTACTGCAAATTTCTAGCATTCTAATGATTTTTTTAAACATTAAAGAGCACAAGAAAATTAAACTAAGTCCTTCAACTAGCAACCACAGTTAATAGGGAAGAGCAACCAGACCCAATATATATGTTAGGTTTAATGGGAAAACTCTGTCTTATGTCTTTTTTTTTTTTAATTTTTTTTTTCAACGTTTATTTATTTTTGGGACAGAGAGAGACAGAGCATGAATGGGGGAGGGGCAGAGAGAGAGGGAGACACAGAATCGGAAGCAGGCTCCAGGCTCTGAGCCATCAGCCCAGAGCCTGACGCGGGGCTCGAACTCACGGACCGCGAGATCGTGACCTGGCTGAAGTCGGACGCTTAACCGACTGCGCCACCCAGGCGCCCCTGTCTTATGTCTTTATATCCAAATATAAATTACATCTTTATAGCTCTAAAAGCACTAATTACAATCATTCAGTGATCAATTAGTAAAGTTTAAAATAATAATACATGTCTGTTTCATTACCTGAATATTGATTCAGCATTAGGCTTGGGGCAGTAAGCTTTGTAATCACCGATTTTAACCTTAGGTTTTGAAGATTTGTTCCCCTTACATAATTAGACAGTGAAGTATGTGCATTGTCTTGGAAAGCATTTTGTCTTTTAAACCAAATTAGACTAAGACCTGAGGCTGGAGACCTGTATTTCAATTGTTAAAAGTAATTGCTTTTAAATCTTTCTACAGTTGTAATTTCTTTTCCCTTAGAACATATACCTGACTTTTAGAAATATGGATACAAGTAGCAATTTAATGCTACTAATATTTTCCAGGTACCATTTAAAGTAGTTTAAATTTCTGAACTCATGCAATCTTCACAAAACCTGTTAGGCACTATTACTGACCCCACCATACAGATGAGAGAACTGAGGCACAGATTACAAGACTTGTGCAAGATTATACAGCTGTTTAGCTAGATTATAAACTCAAGAAACATAGCACCTTAGTTCATGTTTGCAACCTAATTATACCCACTGCCTTTTGCTAAAACTACCACCTCTGACCTTTGCCTTCACAAAGATGTTTAGAAATCAAAAAAAATACATTAATATAAAGTACATCTTATCTTTATATACTATGGATGCCACCTTACAATTTCTGCTGGGAATTGTGCATGTATTTTTTGATGTCTCCTTGAAAAATTAAAATCTTAATATACTTACATTAAATGATATTTTTACTATTACTTATTTTATTCATATAGAAAAGCATACCTATTTTCACCTGAACAGTCTTACAAAAGAAGTACATAGTACATTTAGGGTCCAATAAATACTTCCTAATATGAAACAACACAGGGTAAAAGAAAAATATATAAATATTGTCATGCAATAATGTCAGGGAAATGAAATGTAACTAAAAATGACACATTTGAGATATGGAATAATAAAACCAAAATTCTGATTTGGAGATCTAAATTGACATATAATTTTACTGACATACAATTTTATGTTATATACATAGACATTATTGAATTAGAGATATCAGTATTTTGAAAAAAAATTTTTAGTTGCTTACTAAATTGAGGTATCAATTTATCATTAAACCATTTTATTTAAGCACTATAAAAGTTTATATTTTCTATTATGTAATAATTATTTGATCTATTTAACAAACATTTATTGAGTGTATACTATGTGCTTGATATGTTTTATTTGATGTATCAATTATCCAGCAAAGGGATTTCCAATCTATTTTTTTAGATTCGAACTTAACAATGTCTCATGAGACTCTCTCTCCTTCAAGCTTGTCTCTTACATACTTAGATGCATACTTAGTTGCACATTATGAGTCAACCTTCAAGTTTAAAGATTTTCCAAAGCTGCTAAAGATTTTATTTACTTTAATGTACCTGTGAAAGACACCAATGAATATAAAAGAAATACTGAAGGTGCTTTGTTAATGTGAGACAGAACACTGATAAGTTTTATCTTCCAACCTTCTAAGGCTGTGATTAAATTAAATGTAATTGTATCATGTGCTTCTTTTTAGATGCATGGAAAGCCAAATACATTGTAACATGGGATACAAGTACATCTGACAAAGAGGCACATTTTATTACTAAACTTGGAAATGAATTAATCTAATTACTGCTGAATTGCTTGACCAACACGAAAACCTAGGAAGGTAAGTGGTTTGCACCAAAAGTCAAAAAGCAAATGAGATCATTTGTGTGTGTGTGTGTGTACATGTTTGTGTGCCCTTTTGCAGACTTACAGAGTTTCACCTGATAACCATGCACAGATCTTTTGAAGGTGGCCCAGGAGGATGGAAATGTCTCTGAGCTGGAGGGATCTTGAAGCAGTGTTGTGGCTAATGGCATTTTTAAGCAACCTCCCCACCCATTTTGAGAAGTAGCCATCCATTAGAGATTTGTTTAACCCTACTCATATGCCAAGATTTGAGCAGCCTCTGATTATGGCAACCCAGCCATCTGTGATGTGTAGCTAAGCAGCCCTATCATGCTGTTGCCTCACTGCCCAAACTCAGTCTCTGCCCCTCTGTTATGCTTAACAGCCTCTGCTTAGATTAGAAATTGCTGTGCTTACTATGATTTTTCATGTGGCCCGGAAAATGAAGAAACAACACAGAAAAGAATGTGAGACTGCAGCACAGCTCACTAAGGTATTTGTGCTTGTTGGGGTCATCTCCTATTACCCATCTTTCCTCTCCTCTGCTGTGTTGACCTCTGCAATCTTAAAGTGAAAGGGTGGTGGTGGAGGAAGGGACACAGCCTGTTGAGTCAGGTGGGCTGGGGGTTTTGGAATGAGCACTCTGTAGTCTTATAGCCCCACAGAGCAGGCATCTTCTGGGAGGTGCTGCCCTGGGTCCTTCTTAGACATGTTGGAACACATATTTGAGCAATGAAGTCTTAGCAATTTCTTCCCTGTTTCGAACTAGACCTAAAGGACCATTAGCCTTCCAAATCAGCCAGAGAAGCCTGAGGCCAAGGCTAAGATCAAAGCTGAGGCTCCGTACAGTCTCTATTTCTCTATCTCCATTAATTAAGTTGACAGACTTCTTGACCAATGTAACATTAATACAGCACAAATTTATTAAGAGCCTTATTATCTGCTCCTTGCTATTTCTATTACTCTAGATGGTGGAGTTAAAAAAAAATGAAAAAAAATTATCTTAATTATCTCCTGGTTTAACTATCTAAAGTGTCACTAGAACCAATATTGTCCATGAGACTTAAACATCATTGAATCTAGCATCAGTGAATAAATTTCTTTCCTACATGTATGAACTTCAACTAGAGGCTAGACACCTAATGAGAACCTAGGGTGGAAAAGCTTCAAGTGTTTGTCTCTCTAGTATACATTACCCAATAGGTAACTACTTATCTTTCTATGTTTTCCTGAGAACCCCAAATCTTTACAGTTGGAAGCTTTTTATATTTGAAGCATCCAAATCTCAGTTGCTACAATGCAAGTGTCTCTGGATCATTGTACAGGAGGCAAAAACACTTATTAATACTTTAAGGCATACCCAACTGTCTCAATAAAAATTCCAATGAATTTCACCCTAATAGTCTAAATGAGGTCACTTATTTCCAAAGATTGGATTATCCTTTGATTCATCTTTTCTTGTAGGAAATGATTTTTTTAAATTTCATATATGGCCTAATTGAAACATGGGAAGATGTATAATTTGCACCCGATAGCTGCTGCTGCTGAGTTCATATATGGTACCATAGCATTCCGAAAAGTCAAGAATGGCAGGGTCTCAGAGAGTGTGGACTGACCAACATCCTTAGAGAAAGGACTTGCAATAGAGTGTTAAACTAGTATATAGAAGTTGTTCAGTAAATGTGAATTTTCTTCCACTGACAAGGTTAAGTAAGGGTAATCAAAGCAAATGCTTTCCATTTTGTGTGTGTATGTGTTGTGTGTGTGTGTGTGTGTGCCTCTATCAATAAAAATGAGTGTGCAATCCAATAAGCATACGTTTTATGTATTTATGCATTGAAACAAATTATTACTGTATGCACATTATAAAATATACCAAAATATGTGGTGTGAAAAATCAGAAAAATAAATTCCTTCCAAGGAATCTAGTAATGTCTGAAGCTACATAGAAAGTTTACTTTAGATAAGATGATGAGTTGATAGGTGTTGGCAAATGGGAAAGAGAAAGCTCATGTACTAAGCATTGCATTTCTATTAGAAATTGTTAGCCATATTATATAATTTGTACATAACCAAACAGTCACAAAAACTAACATTTCCACAGTATTTTCACCATTTTACAAAGGTGGAAACTGAGGCTTGGAGGAAGTGAATTACTGGCCCAATCTTTGCTAGCATGGGTACCTTATGTAACTAAAAGTGTTTTCTCTGAAAATTAAAACAATGAATTCTTTGTTTAAATATCACCTCTCCTTGAAGTCTCAAATCTTAAAAAATCCATAGGTATGCCTTAGATCACAAAATGAGTATAATTAAGAGATGAGGACTCATAGACCTTGGAGACTGATTTAATCCTTCCCTGTTCAAAAATCCATGAGACAGGGCAACATATTGATGCGACATTCATCAGCACTTACTTTACAAATAAAAATGTCTCCCCTAGCAGGAAAGAGAAAGTTAAAGATGAATTTATGTTCATATTAATGCTGTTTTATTCCATCTATTCAGTGAAAATTTATTGAAATTCTACTATGGCCTAGGAAGTATGCCAATAATGGTTCCATATTATTTCCCCTAATTTAACTAAAAGGCACATAACAAGCAATCAATAAATATTTATTAAATTAATAAATGTCATGAAGGCACAGATTACACCCTGGTATTTCATTGTAGCTCCCCTTTTTGGAGAGTAGTTGTTCTAAGATCGGTCTCTTTGGATTCTGTGTATGTGGACCTGGTTTCTGAAGCATGATTAAGACTTTATAAAATGGCAGTTTTACTGCTAAGGCAATTGAACAGCCCAGGCTTTGGGTGAGGACATTATATCATAGACAACATATTCACACATAGTTCTGTTATTCCCACTCCCAAACAATACTCTATTAAATGAACTGATACCTCATTTACCTTTTCCTTAAAATACACTGATTTTAATTACCTAGATTTCTTCTTCGCTTTATTCTATACCTAAGGGGTCTAATGTCAGTTCTAGAAAAATGTACAGAAGCCATCTTGTTACAGCAAATAAGAAAGCAATTATTCCCCTTTATGTTAATTAACATAAATGCTTTGCGATTTAAAAACAAGGAAAGAGTAATGGACCTATAGGGCAATTGATTCAGTATCTAATTACTGATCAGGAAAAACACCTCCACCTTAACTGTGTCAAAATTAGCATCTTTATCCTTGGCTTTCACATTCCAAAACCCATGACCATGAGGAGATTATTCCATTGCATAGTTACCTGGAAGTACATTTCTCGGCTAGTTAATCCTAGAAGAAACCATAGAAAGCTAAGATGCTCATAATTAGACATTTCATACTTTATTTTTTTCCAATGTTTATTGTTTATTTTTGAGAGAGAGAGAGAGAGAGAGAGCGAGCATGAGCAGGTAAGGGACAGAGAGAGGGAGACACAGAATCTCAAGCAGGCTCCAGGCTCTGAGTTGTCAGCACACAGTCCGAGGCAGGACTCAAACTCATGAATCATGATATTGTGACCTGATCTGAAGCCAGACACTTAACCGACTGAGCCACCCAGGCACCCCAGACATTTCACACTTTAAATACAAACTATCTTTTCTTTTCTTGTGGCCAGCGTAGGAGAATAGGACTACTTGGGTTTCAGGCACATTCTTGGACCTTCTTGAGTCTCAGTTACTTAATTTGTAGAACAGAGTTAATATCTACTCCTCAGTTGGATTTAAAGGATCAAATGAGACAATATATGTGAAAAATTACATTACGCTATAATAGAAAATTCAAAGTTACTTTGTTATTGATGATATAGATTATATTCTTACTCTTCAATGTATCCTCTTTCCTTTTCTGTCTGTCAGAGACCTCATGTAAAGCAAGTAATTGTGAAATTATCAGTGGGGAGTTAGGCAATGAGAAGGAAAAATATCACTTCCAATCTTATGATCTATAGCTGTAACCATGCTTTTATTTTTCTTAAATGTCCATATTCTTTTCTTTTAAGTTTTATTTATTTGAGAGAGACAGCATGAATGGAGGAGGGGCAGAAAGAGAGAAAGAGGAAGAGAGAGACTCCCAAGCAGGCTCCACACCATCAGCACTGAACCCAATTCTGGGCTTGATCCCGTGGACTGTGAGATCATCACCTGAGCTAAAACCAAGAGTTGGATGTTTAACCAACTGAGCCACCCAGATGCCTCTAGCTATAAACGTGCTTCTCAAAGAGGCTAACAATTTGAAAAAAGCAGAAGATCCATCATCCATAATGGCTTTAACATATTGATTATTGCAATGCAGTATCATGAAATGTGTGCCCTAAGTATTTAGGTACAACTTTCAAACAGCTAGCACAATTTGCTCAGATGCAGAATTAGAATGACCTGTATTTTAAGTGTTATAATCCAGGGGGAAATTTTCTAATATGAGGAATTCTAGAAATAGTAATAATTAGGACTGAGCACTAGAACAGGAGTCAGGAGACTCACATTCTATTCCTGACCTTACATTAACCAAAGCGTGTCTTTAGGTAACTCAGTTAACCTTTTAAAGCCACAATGTTCTCCTCTGTGATAGAGGAATCAAACCAGATGTTCTTGGAGTGCATGATTATTAGACTTAATTCTGTAATACAACATTGCTTTAACTTTGTTTTTTAAAGAGAGGTTGCCTGAAAAAAAGCCTGTGCTGTGCATAATATTTGTAATACATTCCCAACATAAATAGTAACAACTGTGCCTTAAATGCTTTTTGTTAACAAGCCAGTTTAGACAACCCAAATGCCTAAAGGAGTCTCCATGATTTGCTCACAGATTGGATCTCCATTAGCCTCACGTGCACTTCACTCCTACCGTCTATATTTTCTCCTAATCCCCCTTGGCCTGGCCTCTCTGTGTTTCTGTTCTCTTTTGGGGATCCCTTCTTCCAAAGAACTGCATACTCTCCTTTTCTAAGCTTTATTTCAGTTCCAACTCCTCCCTGTCACTCCATCCACAGCTGCTTGTACGGTCTCCACAGGAGACTCATGGATGTCCTCTGTGCCTTCCCAAAGGAAGCACCTTTATAGGTGGACAGATACTGTGTCATCTACACCTCCATGTATGGATGAAATAACTTACTATGAGAAGGAGATAGCACTAACGGAGCCAAGTGTAGGAGATGAATAAAGAGAACAACTTTATTCTACAACTCAAAGGGAACCCCAACCAGACATCTTCCAAGTACCTGCCTTCAGACACCATGAAGCTAGCCCAGGCATCACAGAGCCCAGTATCCCCATCCCATTGCATTTTCACATTTAGCCTTATCATGAGAGCAGGTGTGAGAGAGGGCGGTGTGATGGCAATGTGAGAGTGAGATGGACCAGCACTCAAATCCTGGCTGCTTCACTTCACTGCTGTGTGTCTCCAGAAATATTTAGCTCTCTGAGCTATGGTTTGCTGATTTTAAAAATAGGGATAACAGGGGTGCCTGGGTGGCTCAGTCGGTTAGGTGTCTGACTCTTGATTTTGGCTCAGGTCATGATCTCACTGTTCATGAGTTCGAGACCCGTGCTGTGCTCTATGCTGACAACACAGCCTTTTTGGGATTGTCTCTCTTCCTCTCTCTCTCTCTCTCTCTCTCTGCCCCTCCCCAACTCGCTCTTTCTCTCTCTATCAAAATAAATAAGCTTTAAAAAAAATTAAAAATAGGGATAATAATACTTTCTTGGCACTACCTTAATACAATATTAATACTACCTTCTAGGGTACTTCTCAGTATTTTTTTAAAATGTTTATTTATTTTTGAGAGAGAGAGAGAGCACAAGTGGGGGAGGGACAGAGAGAGAGCGAGACACAGAATCAAAAACAGGCTCTAGGCTCTGAGCTGTCAGCACACAGTCCGACGCAGGGCCTGAACCCAGGAACCATGAGATCATGACCTGAGCCAAAGTCGAACACTTAACCGACTGAGCCACCCAGGAACCCCTAGGGTAGTTCTCAGTATTAAAGGTATCATATGGACAGGGTCTGTCACATAAAGGAGGTTTGAAGTTGATTATTCTGTTTTATTATTATTTTCAATCTCCTTTGAGGTTTGTAGAAGCCAAATATTTTTTTTTCTTGTTAGAGAAAAGTAGGGCAAAGAACATTATGAGTGACTTGGCCATGGAGACACAGTAGGATGGCATTGGTGCTTAGGAATAGCACAGATTTTCCTAATAGCAGGTTCTGCCTATTTCCAAATACTTGGTATTTGTGGGAATGTCCTCATTTAATCTCTCTAAAACTTAGGAATCTATTATGTTCTCCATTTCCTTCTTGTTTCTCATCAAAAGACTTTGCACGTTGTGACTCTAAAAGAGGAGGAACGATTTGTCAGCTCATCTCTGTTGGCAATGTTTGCAGTACTTTTTTGAGCAGACTCTCTCTCCATGCCATCTAGAAAAGGGAGAAACCTACAGCTACTATTTTGGTATGTGCAATGCACAAATGTGATTTTGTACTTCTTACGGATGCCAAAGTTTATGTAGAAGAAAGTAAGCTAGCTATATTTCTCAGCAAGAGGATCAAATGAGTTATATAATTTTCACATAGATCATGAGCTAGAACAGAAATCTTGTGAATTAAGGTTTGCTACAACTAAGAATCTGTGGACACTCTCCAGTGGGCAGGAAAAAAAATCAGATTAATGTTTTGTCAGGACACGAGAATATCTGCACATGGTGTTCAGACTGACCATGGTGTTCTGACTGATACAGGGTATCTGTGCTCAAACAAAGGCTTTTGGAACTTCTCCAGGTAGGACAGCCACTGAGAAACAATGGCTTTTACTCCTGAACACATTGTCTGGTTACCAGCCCTATAGTAATTAGCCTACATTAACAAAATCCTGAAACATACCCATTGTTAAGTACAACATTCAAACTAGTGAAAACTATCCATACAGTTTCAAGTTTGCAATGTTTAAAATATTCGAATATGTAAGGCTTCAGATACTATTACTTTATGCTTAATGGAGAGAGATGATATTTTCACTCCACCTATGTTTGTGCATGACTATGTGTGTAGGTGTGTGTGTGTGTGTGTGTGTGTGTGTGTACAAAGAACAAGAATTTGAAACTATGTGTATCTGTAGCCCTATAAAAATATCTTTGCATGTTGGTTAAACATAGCTCTTCTATCTCCATAAAATAAACATTAATTAATAATAAAAATGTATGTCATAAAACAGAACTTTTAAATGAAAAGAATCTCTTTCCCATTTACTTATTAAGAAATATACTTTGTGGGCTTAGAAGTATTTGTCATTTGTTGCCATTACATGCTGAATGGATGTGAACCCATTTCTTTAAATAGGATGACTAATGAGAACAAAATGGTGAGTCTGAGCATAGGTACAGCCATTATGATGGCTTGCTTAAAGAAAATGCATTAGGCACACACTCAGCTTTATCACATGTACTACTGGGTGATGAAGCCTGAAAGACCTTTTACTAATTCTAGGTATGCTGTGGCTGCAATTGTCATCGTAAGTGATACAACCACCAGTTGGAGAGTGCTTTGGAACTTTAAAGGTAAAGGAAACCTATTCTTCAGTGGAACATTCTCTTTTAACCTGCTTTTCTGTTGAACCTGATAAGGCTTTGGATGTGCTTGTTTGAGAGTTCCTTTCAAAGCTGAACAATGCCAAACCGAATAAACAAACTTGTTCATAAAGTGAGGTATCCTGCTGGAAATCATCATGTGTTTTTAAAGTCATCATGTAATATTCATGTATTTAGTTACCGTCAACCATAAACTCCTTTATCAGCAGACAATTGGCAGTATAAACCAAAGGTGTACAAAAAATTAATGCTCTCCAGTAATTTAATGTTTGCTTAACACTGAGTTTGGTGGTGATGTTAGAGGTTGAACACCTCAAGCCAGCACCCACGGGATATAATCTCCATGCTCTGACACTCTGCACATAGTCTGCCAGGGTCTCCACTCTTTCCCCTGTTGTGGGGACACTAGCCACTAATTAGTGAGTCAGTGTGGGGAGTATACACTGTCCATCAACCCTTTGCACCTAGAGGCAGCCTGAGCTGGGAAAGCTGGTCTGTTATCAGGAAAAACTGTCATCTTTATCAACATGCCGTTACTTTAAACTACATGTTCCGATGTTTACTAGTGGGAGACCATAGGCCATAACTTTACCTATGTGAATATTCTTTCAACATGTTGAGAGAGACAGGTGGTGCAGTGGTTAGGAGCACGTGTTTTGAATCAACACTCAGCTCTACCTTTGACCTTGCTTTTAAACCCTGGCATGTTGTTGAATGTCCTGAGTTTCTGTTTCTTCTTCTCTGAAACAGACATAATAATGGCATCTTTCTTAATGAGAACCTTTAAAAATTGAATGAGATGGTGCACGTAAAGCATTTAGCTTTCTTTATTTTTAGTGTCTATTAAGGGCTTCGTAAATGGTTGCCATCATCCTTGTACAAACTGTAAATAGCACTCAGTTAGTTACTCCCTCCATTCAGGCAGGTCAATTTCAGGAATGCTCTGGAATCCAAACCAGCTCTGGAAATTGGCAAAGAGGTGGCTTAAATTTTTGTCTGAAGTAACAGAGAAAGGCTTGAAATAAGTGCTTTGGGCTGATCTGTGATGGAAGATTCACTCATGTTTCACTTTTCTATTTTAATTACTAAGGTCCTGGGAAACTATGTTGTAAAACAAAGTGTCATTATTCTAGAGCATTTTACTGATATATTAATTTGTGCTATTTATTCATCCTCCAAAGGAGATATAAAGCTCATTCTCACTGGTTTCAAAATGAGTCATTCCAAAGAAGCCTGGTAGGGCATCCTGTCAACCCCTTAAATAATTGGTGTACTAATGTCTTCTCCCATTTTCTAGAGGCTCTTTAGTGGTTCATCATGCATTGAAGTTTCAGGGAGATAATTTGCAATCCAATTTTGTGGCTCTCCCTTTGAAATCTGTTACCCCCAAGATGTAATGTCATTAATGCTCAGTCAAACTCCATGCGTAGTCTTCAAGTAATTGTTTTATAGCTTGCCTTGCTAAGGAATTTGTAGAGGGTATCTGAATAGGTCAAAGGGAATGTAATGATTTGGGGGCTATTTCCATTCATAGAAAAAAAGTAACAATTGTGAGATGTTTGTTCCTAGAGACAAACTTCATTTTCAGGTTTTGGTTTTTTGTTTGTTTGTTTTTTAGTAGGCTTCGCACCTAATGTGGGGCCTGAACTCAGGACCCTGAGATCAAGAGTGATCTCTACCAACTGAGCCAGCCAGCTGTCCCAATAGACACATTTCAAATGCATTAGTGCACACACAGACTCTTTAAAGGCATATTCTTAATTCTCTGGTTTGCATCCTCTTTCAAAGAAGTATTTTCCTTGAAGCCATACAGCCGCAATCCGTATGTAGTCAGCTGTAGCTGACCTCAGGTGTGCTCCATCCTGAAGGTAGAACCCAGAAATGAACTGATTTCTCCTAGAACACATAAGGGGTTCAGACGTGAATGAAAGTGCTTTAAACCACAATGGATTAGCAATGCGACAAGTGGCCTGACATGATTTAGCTTAAAGTCAGTTATCCCATTTTCTATTTATTTTCCCTTTTCATCATGGAATCCTCTGCTGCCCACATTTTTCTTGAGAAAACTCTCTGTTATATTTCAACAAAATTGTCTAAACCATGGCCTCAAAATCCCTTGTGAAAGAGAAAGGGCAAAAATAAATGACTCAACTAATTACTTTAAATAAACAAGATATCTTTTTTCCCCCCCTATGGATCATGGATGAAGGAGTCACCCATCATTTTTTTGAGACTTATGCAAGTCACATACATCTTTCTGATAACTGAAACCATTTTTAAAATTTAGGACACCCAAGACAAATTTGCAAATATACTGTTCTGTACAAGAAACAATCTGACAGTGTCCCTTCCCCCAAGTTTCAAGGCTGTGGCTGTCCCTCAATATAGATAAGCCTCACAATCATCAAATACAGAGTCTACTGTCTGTACTTGGAAGTGCTAAACCTCCATATTTGGCTGAAAAGACAGCCAATGAAGGATTTTTTTTAATTCAGCAACAGTCTTATAATTCTCTATGCAATCAGGCTTCAATTACAGAACATACATTTGTGCCTAAAACCATCTAATTTCCCTAAACCTACCCAATGCATCTCTTTTTTTACCTATGACTTAATAAACCTCTTGTTTAAAAAATGTCTTCCTAATGCAATGGACCATCGTGCATGGAATCACTGTACCTGTCAATCTTTATAACCCTCCCATAAATTGTTCCTTTCTTAAATACTGCATTTGGGTAAGTTAGAGGTTCGTTATCACTACAGCTCCATGTCAATCGCTTATCTGTAATACTGCTCAGTACAGAAAAAGTGCACATGTACAAATCATGCAAAATCAGATGATGATTTTAAAAATACTACAGATATATATACACACATATAGTATATACATAATACGTATATACACGTATATGTGTAATTTTTGTTAACCATGGAAAAGGGCTGATAGGTTGATCCCTAGGGATGCAGACCCAATTTTAGAAGCAGATGTGAGCACCATAGAAATCATAACAGGGGAACGTTTGTTTGTTTTTTAATAAAGCAATCAGTGATTCTAATGCTCTATAAACATCCCCAGACCTCATACATTCTGAGCATGGCTGTGTGCATTTGCATTCTTAGCAAAAGCTCACAGAGTTCTAGATACGTACTTGCAGACGCAAAACACACATCCCAAAATATCGGCATCATGGCCCCTGTGGGCCGCGGACGCTATGCACACAGGCGCTACAGGAGGGCCAGGGAACTAGCCCCACATTCACTCACACAGGTATCTCTTCCCTGCAGGCCACCTAGCAGCGACACCGCTAGTGATAATCACCCCCGGCTGGCAGACACTCACAGGGACACTCGGGGGAGCTCCGGAGAAACCTAGGGGAAGGGGGAGGGTCGGGCATTTTAGGGCAGCGGCGCGCACCCCGGCACAGTGTCCGCGCCTCCAGCACCGTCCAGGACCCGAATTCGCTCCGGAGCTGCCAGCGAGATCTGCATTACGCCAAGGCGCTGCACCAACTCACCTCCACGAAATAGAAGCAGGGCAAGAGGGTCACGCTGTCCTTGATCACTTTGCCCTTTGGCCTCTCCTTCGCCGACATCCCGGCCGCCTGCCGGAGTCCGCGTCCTCCCCCGGGCGAGGTGTGCACCGCGCAGCCGAGGCGAGCTGCCTTCTCCAGCCGCAAGCGCCCGGCGCCGCTGATGTCACATTCCCCGCGGGCACCGCTGGAGCCAGCGCGTTGCATGCAGCGCCCCCGCCTCTCCCCGCCCCTCTTTGCAGCAAGAGGCTCCCTAAACCGGCAGGTCTCCTTCCTCCCCTACTCTGGCCCTCGCTCCCGGTTTTTCTCCACCTAGAGACGTCCAGCTCCCTCCCACAAGCTGTTGCTGCAATGGCTTCCCCTCCCTGCCACCCTCCCTCTGCTCTCCACCGCCCTTGCGAGGCTTCGCGCTGTCAGAGCTTGACGTCAAGAATCGGAAAAGGGGGGACGCACCCCTGGATATTGCAGCAGAGAGGCTGAGGAGCTCAGACACCCACACCCGCCTGGAAAGCCCCCTGGGCTACTCAAGGAACGCTTACTTAAGGATTGCTGGAGAGCAGAAGCCCAGCTCTTGCGCACTGGCCCACGGCATCAACACAGACCTCTACCTGCGTGAAACTAAAACTTGGATCCCATACTGAAAAGTAGGCCGTGGTGGAAACTTATTGAAGGCTGGCTGCTATCAAGGAAGGACGGCACGACCCCTTTTGAGGATTCTCTGCTTTGGAGATTCCCTGGCTCCCTGCAACAGCGACTCTTCCTACTGATGAACACCATCACCTGTCTGGGGATGGTGAGGGTTCCCTGCAACGATGGGGCAGATGTGTGGGCATACCCATTGAGCCCAGAGGCCAGGACATGTTCTGACCTCAGCATCACACCTCCCCAACAAAGCCAGCATCACAAAGGCACCTCTTCAGACATCAACAATCTAAAATAAGTCCTTCACCTTGTTGGCAGTGTGCCTGGCTGGTCTCAATTTTGTGATGATTCTGACAACTTAGAAGGGTCAAGTAATACAGAGGGGGGGAAACACACAGCAAATAAAAAACACTGTATTATGTAATAAGAAAGATAGCTCACTTCCATGACGATGTGCCTCTGGTCATTTCCAATATCTTATAAGTCTCTATTTGAAGCATCTGACCACCAATGCCAACATTCTCAGTCCAATTCCTATTCTCTCATGACCTCACCTGAACAGTTCCTTCTCAAATGTCCCCTCCAAATACCATCACATGGGGTGGGGGGTAGGGTTTCAGCATAGGAGTTTCGAGGGGACACAGATATTTAGTCTATAGCACACTCCAGTAGATCTTTGACATGTGGAGACAGTCTGATTTTCTTTTTCTTTTTTTCATTTTCTTCTGTCGGGCTTGGGTTCCAGAGCCCCACTGTACAAAACTCCATTTCCACCTCCCTATGCACCACACTTCACTTGCAGAATCCCAGCCCAAACTAAACCCAATTACCTGCCCTCACCGGAACAACTGAAGGTGGGTAGGGAAGAACACACAGCCATGTGGTCTTGCCTCACATTAGACTGATGACCACAAACTTCAAACAGGCCCTAATATCCCACAATCCTAGTATTTTTCCATAGTCTGTTCACTTTCTACTCTCCGAGGAACAACTCACACCTTCTCCTCTTTATTCAAATCTTGTCATTCTCAGCTCATGACTTAACTCATTTCACTCAGAAAGCAGAAGTAATCAGAAGAGAGCTGTGTTATCTTCCGAAGCTGATGAATTGCCCCATCCCTCACCCTCCACAACTACAACCATCTTTTTCCTGGACTGGCACAACAGCCTCTTAAGTGTTCTACCAGCTTCTACTCTTGCTAGCCCTATGTCCTACAAATCATTTCCTTTACAGGAGCTGGAATGATCTTTTGAAAAGTAAATCCAATTGTGTCATTCTTCTGCCCAAACCCTCTAAGAACTCTCCATCACACCCAGGAGAAAAATCTAAATTCCTCACATTTTTCTTAAAGCCCTATCCAGGGGCCCTGCCTGATTCATGGACCTTACTGATGTTGCTTTATGCCTTAATGGTCTGATAGTCCCAGTCTAGCTTTGTACTCCCTCAGGGACTTTGCACTTCCTGTTTCTTCATCCAGGAATGCTCTTCTGTCAACACTGTGTGGTTTAACCTCTTACTTAATTCATACCTTTGCCCAAATTTAAACTCCTTAGGACTACTCACTCCACCTATATAGCACTAATCACCTCAGGCCTCCATTACTCTTTATCCTTACTCATTATGTTGTTTTTCTTCATAGGACTTACCACTATCTGGTAGTTTAGCAAGTATTTATTCGTCAATTTTTATTGACTTTATCTCCCACTAGAGTGTAAGCTCTAAAAGATTAATATGTCCTGTCTGGTAACTGGAATTGTGCCTGGCAAATAACTGTTCAGTAAATATTTGTTGAAGGAATGCATGAACCAATTAAATTAAATGATGGAGGTGAGTGCGGGTATGGTGAAAAGAAATAAACAATGCATATAAAACCATCTAACATGGTTTCATCCACATACTAAATGTTCAATAATTGTTAGTTGATCCTGTTTACCAGTCATCTTGCTATTAATCAGTGACTATACTTCTCATTACTACCAAAATTCTCCTGCGTGTGTTTTCTGTTTTCAACTTTCTTAGTACCTCAACAGAATTTGCAATTTGTGGTGGCGGTAAAAAAATAAGTTGGAAGATTTTTTAATTTATCATCCTGGAAACTCAGCTCTTCTATATAAAGAGGAGGTAAAACTGAAGGCTAAAACGATAGCCCCCTATTTTTATTCGCCAAGAACTGAAAGCGTGTGAGAAAATGTCAGAGATGCATGCTGACCACACCTCAATAATTCAATAAATTATTGAAACATTAGGAAGGTACTTTCCTTCTCCTCTAGGTTGTCGGACCAGCTTGATCTGACCACTTGGTACAGGATCAGGAAATGCTTCAGAATTCAAAGCCAATTCCTATTGTAAATCCTTTATCCCTCCCTTGACCAGATGCTCTTTTCTTCTATCCCACTTCTTTTAAAATATTTTCTTTCCCCTCTAAAATCATTTCACAAAACAATCCAGCTACCTCATACAATCCCTCAAATACTAAACACAATAATAATTTTACATTGAAGTAAGAGTGTGATGTATTTTTTTTAAATGTCTTTTACGTACTTTAACTTTTGATGTTGAAAACAATGCAATGAACAAGGCAAATTCTTTTATAGAATAATCTTGTAGAGAGGATTCAGAGATGGAAAACATTAAGTAGTAAAAGGTCGAACCAGAAGAAAATGAGATTTGGAGTCAGAGACCTGAGCTCAAGTCCAGGATTTATAGTTGAAGTCTGCTCTCAAGCAAGTCACTCCAAGTTTCAGTTTCCTAATACATAAAATGAGAGATGTGTTGGTGCCACCTGACAGCAGCACTTGGGAGCTCAAATGTGACAATATATGTGAGAGCACTTGGGATGTTATCAAACTGGTCCATCCATTCATCTGTCCATTCATTCAACCTACAAATATTGATTAATCCCTCCCCACCACTATGCAAGAGGCACTTTTCTTCCTGGATACCCACTGGATAAAATAATAGAATACGGTTCCTGCCCTCACAGAAACCAGAGTCTAATGCACGTGAAAAGGGAGAAGACACAGGATAATAAATTCGCCAAAACAATAGAAAGCACTTACATGATGCTCACTACAGACAAGTCACTGTTAAAAATGCTTTGCACCTTTTACCTCATTTAAAGCTTACAACATCTTTAAGAACTGGATACCATTGTGTCATATTTTTCGGTTATAAGACCTGAGACTCAGAGAGGTTAGCTATTATATTTAAGAGCAATGACTGAAATTAGCTGAGTTTTTGAACCCAGTAGATTGCCCCAAGCTCTGTGATCTTAAGGGCCACACACTCTGCCTCTGGTAACAAGCATATAAATTACCTCTTGTGATGTACACTACTGAAGAAACAATTAGGGTGCGGTTATAATTACTATGGAGAAACTTCTTAAGTGTGGTGGCCAAGGAAGGCTTTGGGAAGAATGGACCTTGGAGCCACTTCCAGCATTGAGGCTACTAGAGGTGATTGGACCTCCAGCTGCTAGAGGACAATCCCGAACTAAAGAATGCTCTATTCCACATTCACCATGTACGTCCATATTTGGGCCAAGTGCAGAACTTGTGTGTTGAATGTTGCTAGTTGTAAGTCTTCATGATAATGGCGGCATTAAAAACAATTTAACATGCCTCACAGAACTTGAATATTTTTCATTGGAAATCCTATTTCAGTGCATTCAGATGAAAAACGGCACCCATTGAACATGCAGCGCTCTGACATTTCACAAGACAGAGTACTTCACGGCACAAATAACCTGGAAAAAAATATGCCTGAAAATGCATTTGACATGATTATTAAAACTGTCAGACTCCTGAGATAAGAAAGAAGTAGTTTTCCTATGTGTTGGTTTTGGGTGCTCACAGCCAAATACAAACTCTTTTTCAGCTCTTTGGCAAGTATTCATCCTTGGGATATTTGTCTGACATTTATCTTTAAGGTTGAAAAAAAGTATATTTTATTTAGTAATGTATTTCTCAGACACCAGCCCACTTCATAGCATTTTCAGGAGACAATGTAAGATATTATTTCATTTTTCTAAAAGAGACAAGGTTAAAAGAACTGAATGTATGAAGGAGAAAAAGAAGCAAAATGAGGAAAGTTCTGACAGATGGGAAAGTGATGTTCTAATTCTGGCCTCATCATTGATTGAAGAGAACATCTTACCTCAGGGACTTGGTTTCCTCACCTAAAGAGAGAGTCAGAATGGTAAAATGAACATCTAACAAACATCTTATTTGTCCAAGACCCATTGTTCCTTCTTGTGATAGTATCTTGAATTTTCATGAAGAACTGTCCACTCCTGCAGTCAAAGCTGTAATTTAGGTGTTCAGTCCTCTCCAGGTCAACTAGGGGAGTGGGGATGGGGCGCCAAGTGAAAACAAATGGAATAAATTCCCCAAGAATTGGAATTTTGAAGGGAGTGATTGCAAGATGGAAAACTCTTGATGTTGATTTATGGCAACTGCAGAGAGAACAGCAATTTCTTTTGGTCTTTCAATTCTCAGAAGTGACATGTTCTTTTCCTTTGAGAAGTATGACTTTCTTCTTTCTTCTGTTTCTTTGAAAATTTCCCATATCCTTTAAAATAAATTCTTGCCTCTGTCTCTCTCCCTCATCCCCTCTCTCTTTCTTTCATAAATTTAGCCAGAGTCCACGTCTGTGGCTGCAACCAAAAACCCCTAAATAAGACAAAGGGATCACAAGACACTTATTAACTTAAGGATTAATTTAAGAACTTAAAAAATAACACCTAACAGTATTCTCTGGCAGGAGATAATTTGTAATTGGGTTTTACATTTTCTACTATCAATGACTTTTGCCCACCATGGTCCCTTGTGGTTCCCTACCAGGGCATGATAAAAGGTGACTTACCCAGTTCTAGTGAGTCCCATTCCACAGGAATATACATTTGCTCTGAGAGTAGTGGTAATCCCAAGATATCCCATAGTGGTGACAGCAGGAACCAAACAAAAAGTTGCATTGTGGAGCTTTGCTATGGGTGTGCATTGACATACTGATGTGTTGAGAATGGGTTACAACTACCCCCCCCCAAATACTTATATTTTAGGGGTATGGCAGGGTCTGTGCAAGTCCTTCAGTGCACGTTGCTTCTGTTTGTAAGCATTCTGGTTAGGGTGGAGCATCATATAACAGCATGCCCAGAGAGCTGCAAGCCATCAGAAATCGATGTTCCACCCCAATGCACTAAACATGGCCAAGAACTGGAAACCAACTGGACATGCCATCCAGACAGTCAGTGGCAGAGCATGTGAGCCACAGACTTTCTCACCCCAACGTAACTTTCATGGGGTGAAAATGCCCTAAACACACACATACACATTTTGGAAATAAGAGCACCATTTTTGTTTTGACATATTTGATGTAAACATTTTAACTGGATTTAAAATATCCAAGCAGGGTGCCTGGGTGGCTCAGTTAGTTAAGCATCCTACCCTTGATTTCAGCTCAGGTTGTGATCTCATGGTTCGTGAGATCAAGCCCCTCTTCAGACTCAGTGCTGACAGCACAGAGCCTGCTTAGGATTCTATCTCTCCCCCTTTCTCTGCCCCTTCCCCACTTGTGTTCATGCTCTCTCTCAAAAATAAATAAATAAGCTTTAAAAAAGTGACCACAAGTAGTTTAGACATTACTTTGGTCAATGAAAGCAGAGTTGTTGGATTTGTCCAATCTAATTTCAAAGGTTGTTATATTTTCAATGCTTGTAAAGCAATGATTTTAGATTTGTAACAGCTACTTGTGCAAAGATTTTCTTCAGTGGTAACTATCACAAAGTTAGATCAAAATTAAAAATTTTGATCAGAAAATGTATGTATCCATTCCCTGTTACAAAAATCATATTTTTGGAAGTAAGCTCAAGTTTCTCATTAAAAAAATTGAATAGATTTTATTTGGAAGTTTTATATTTAATGTATTCCCCTAAAATTTGATTTGTCTTCATGATTACACACTGTAAAAATATAATTAATTTTTCCCACTAAGTTTTCTATAGCTGCCCTTAATTTTCTTTTACTTTACCATACTGTGCTGTATTAATACATTATTTTATGTATGAAAAGGTTGAGAAATACATGAACATAAATTGACTATTCCTTTTCTTTCAGTGTCACACTGGGTAAAAGGTTTTCTACTATCTTACTGGTAAGTAACAAGCAACAGCTAATTAAAGTATAAGATAGAGCCAACAACTCAATATAAAAATCTTGCCATCATCTTGGATTTATTCATGCCTTTCATCCCTTACATTTAGTCTCCAAATCCTTTTGAATTTCCAGTGAAAATTTGTTCTTTCATATTTGTGTCTTTCCTATTTCTATTGGCATCAATCAATGCCTGGTTTCCTGCAAAAGTTTGCTGTGTCCCCCAAGCTCTTTTTGCCATACAACACCCCTCTAAATAAATGATCTACCTTTGTTGAGCAGCCTCATTTCCCCCTCTGCAGACTGTGTCCTCTCTTCTGATGAACTTGTTTGAGCCATACTTGGACCATGTTCACTCTGCCTCTGAACCCTCTCACATGCTGTTCCCATCTCCTGGAATACACATACATCTCACATGCTCTTCTAGACCCCTGTCTGAACAACAGTGGACCTTATTTTGTACTGCACAATGTAGCACTTGATTATGACCTTGATTATTTTATTTGATATATTTTAATCTAATATTGTATTCCCACCCGTAGGGGTGAATTGGGGGAATGACATATGTCATATTTCTTCTATCCATCCTCTCCATTACATTTCTGCTCACTATTTTGTTCAATTCTTAATGAAGAATTATTTCTATGATGTTATAATAGCTTCTGGGTCAATTTCCCTGGCTTTGTATCTTCATTTTATAATCAACTATTCATTTTTTTAAATTAATAAAATGTTTATTTATTTATTTTGAGAGAGAGATAGAGAGAGATAGAGATAGAGATAGAGATAAAGAGCAAGCAGGGAGGGTGCCAAGGGAGAGGGAGAGGGTGAATCCCAAGCAGGCTTTGCACTGTCAGCATTGAGCCCAATACCAGACTTGAACCCATGATCCGTGAGATCATGATCTGAACCGAAACCAAGAGTTGGATGCTTAACTGGCTAAGCCACCCAGGAGCCCCTATGATCAACTCTTTAATTTTGATTTTAATTTTATTTCTCCCAAAGTACAATTTTGATCATGTCACTTATTTGCTTAAAAACGCTCCAATGTTCTCCAGTCTCTTGGCTGGCATTTAAGGGCTTCTTTGGTCTGGCCTCCACCAATCTTTCTGTCTAAGCCTCCACTGTCCCCTGTGTAGACCCAACATACAATCCTTGGTATAGTGTTTTGTACATTTCAAGACTTTAGTGAGTACTTTTTGAATAAGTGAATTCCATAATTTTTATTCTCCCCTACAGTGATTGGTATAACCCTGGAACAATAAAGATTCTGAGTAAGTGCTTTCATTAATTTAGGCTTTTATGATTTATGATCCTGCTGGGATAAGCACACACTCTCTCTCCTTTCTCTTCTCTCTCAACACTTTCAGCACATTGGCAATTTTCACAAGAGGTGTGAAAAGTGTCTGACACACAAATAAGAATATATTTTAATTAGTCCAGAATGACTCCTGTTTTCTCAGTCCTTCTGTAATTACCCTTTGATTGCATACATTTTTTATAATAATTAGTCCAACATGAAAATTTTGAGCCTCCCTCTGGAGCTACGGAGAAATGTGCTCCAATCAAGCAGATCTGCATCCTCTGATTTCTTCCCAGTGTGTAGCCAACCATGCACTCTTATAAATACTGCATCTGAAATTCTCCTAAATTCTACTGAAGACTCACTTTCCCTGTGAAGTTTTCTAGCCTCGTCTCTAGGCTTTAGCAGCTCCAAAAATTTTCTAGAATCCAAATGTTAGTGGTCTTTTTTTTTCTGTGAGCACCTGTGCACTTAAGTGCCTCTTGAATGTATCTTTCCATCTATCTTGGTTTCCTTGGCTATTCAACTCCTCTGTGGACTGGGAATTTCATTTTATTTGTCATAAGAAACTAAAAGTTTTCTCTGTTCCCTCTTAATTTGAAGTCATGATATAATCATTATGGTTTTTTTTGTTGAGGTGTAATTGACATATAACATTAGATTAGTTTCAGGTATACAATGTAATGATTCGATATTCATATGCGTTCCAAATCAATCACTGCAATAATTCTAATTAACATTCATCCCTATACATAATTAATTTTTTTCTTGATGAAGAATCTTAAAATCTACTCCTTAGCAACTTCCAAATATGCAATATTTCAAATATTCCATCCAGTATTATTAACTACAGTCACCACACTTATGTTTTATAAACAATTATAAGAAAAATTAGGACATGAGTTCAAAAGATTTTAGAAAAAATTATTAAAAGACATAGGAACCAATGTAAGATGACGTAAAGCAGTGGTTCTTAACTTTTGCTGCCACTCACACCCCTTTTATCCTTACAGTGTGCTCTCGAACACTTATGAAAAGAGCTAAAGCAATAGAGTTCTTAAAATTAAGATGTTGCATAACTTTAAAACAAATAGAATTACAGTTTAATTTCAAAGTAATACATAAACTACATGAAAATTATATACTTAAAATAATTTTTACCTCTTTAGTTAATTACATCTTTGATAAAAATTTGTTCATTAGTAATTGGAAAATAGGTATATTAATTCTGGACTTTGTTCTGGTGTACAAAATTAATGCAAAGTTGATTTCACACAGGTATGGAGTCACAAGTGACAGATCTTTGCAAATGTGGAGATGGTTCTCATAAACTCTAGAATCCTTAGATTCATTGGTTCACCCTTTAGATTGAATTATATAAGTTATTGATTTGTAATTGAGTAAACTATTATTTCATCAATTGTTTGTCTTTTGTAGATCTCAGGCATTGGAAACATCTGGTTCTTTGGTTTACATCCATCCCTTCCTCTGAGGTAGGACCTCTTCTCCAAATACAAGCCAATATGTTGTCCTGAGGCATGGAAGCATTTACTGTCACAGAATTCACCACATATTGGTTATGGAGTAAGCACATGACTGAAGTGAGTCCTATCATGTATGATACCCTATGGTCTGCCAGTGGATATTTGCCCAGAGATGATCATAAAACCAACAGGAGCCTATCAGAGTACCCTCCCAGGGGCTTTCTAACTAGAGTCAGAGGGAAATGTTCCCTTTCACCCCTTTTTGGTAGCAAGGCTGTGACAGTGTAAGTCCCAAGCTGTCCATGGTCCTGTTCCTTCTGCCAAATGAAGAAAGTCTCCTAGTAGTAGAAGAGAATAAAGTTGACATGAAGGGAGAAGAAGATACAAAAGATACAGATTCCTGAGAGTTTTGAGTTCTTGAATTCAATGGCCACAAAGACAGCTGCAACACAAAGCTTCTCTGAGATTCAGCTATGTGAGTTGATAATCACCTCCTTTCCAAGCCACTTGTGCCTGTTGCTTTTCTTTGAGTTCCTGTCACTTATAACCCAAAGTTTCTGTGTGATACACACTCTGTAAGATTGATACTAATGATATTGTAAGAGCATTTCTCTGGGAATAAAGTATGAGGTGTTACTAGTCAGTGTCTAACTGATTTCCAGCCATAATCCTACCATGCCATCATCCTGAAATGTATCCTAACATACTACAAATTAAACCTCAACACAAGTTGTTTACCACTGCATAATTTGCTGCCACCCACAATTTTCAGGAAGAAGTGATGACAAAGGTGTCCATGAACCCCTCATATACAGTGATTGTGGAGCTTCACTACTTGCAACTATGCACATCTTGTCTATGTACACGATTCACTGGGGTTAACTAGGATTGACAAATATTGATTCGCGAACTTCAGATCATGTGATGGACCAGCACATGTGAGATGATGATAGAATAAAGTATGGGGTACTGACAATTTAAAAGAATCGAGATATGCAGTATTGGTCTAATTTGCATTTTAGATAACTTAGCTTCCATTCAATTTAGAAAGTCTAGCTCTTCCAGGAAAAGCTTCTTGCATCCCAAGAAAATGATCTCACACCTGAATAAGAGCTTCTTTTAAACAGGGCTAAATTTTCCTTTTGTAAAGCGAAACTGCATATTTATTCTATAGGAGAAGAAAGAAGTCACCTTGGAGCAGATCTCTGCTTTGAAAAGGGTTGGCATAGGGAAATGTAAATTGAATAGGACTCACTATCCTTAGAGAAGGGTATCATACTTTTGTTGCCAGGGGACTACTTTTCTGTTTTCTTTGATATGTTGACAGATGAATCAGTTTTATAAAAAGCTAGGGCCTTTGTGGAAGAAAAGATCCAGACTCTGACCCCAATTTAACAATTAAGGGTGAAAAAAAACCGAAATTAAGGGCAACTCTCAAGGTGACCTATGGTGTCCCTAAACAAGAGATCTTCTGGCAGGAGGAGACATAAAGACTCTCAAGAGGAACTCGCCAGAAGGAAAAGTATTTCTGGTTTCATGACCCGAATCTAGAATGATAGGACCCAAGAATTGTTAAGGAAGAGCTAGTTCTGGAGGGATATGTAACTAAGTTTGGAAGTCCCTCTGGACTTGGCCCTGGCATGGTGCTGTGCTTTGAGAACAGTGGATGTGTGTAGGATTGTGAAATGAGAAAACTCTTGCTTAGTCTCCAAGTGGGCAATGCTGCAGACTGTGCAGGATTCCATGTCACCATGAGAATCTCATAGGCCTGGGGCTAACTTGCATGGGATTGTGGAGGACCAAGATCTGGCAGCAAACGGAGCCAGGATGCCACAGAGAAAGGTAAGGCTTTTGGTTCTCTGTCTTCCAGCATTGTTCCTTCGAACAACAAGTTAGCTCCTGGGGTCCTGGAACCCTCTTCAGCAGGAGTTGGTGAGCCACCATCTCACAGGCCAAATCCAGCCTGGTTTTGTAAATAGTGTTACTTGATTCGTGGGTTGGAGGTCCGTATCAGGCTCTGTGCTGACAGTGTGGAGCCTGCTTGGGATTCTCTCTCTTTGTCTCTCTGCCCCTCCCCAACTCATGCTGTCTCTAAATAAATAAATAAATAAATAAACTTAAAAAAATAATATAAATAGTGTTACTGAAACACAACCACACACAGACTTTCTGTGTTGTCTATGCCTGTTTTGATATTGCAGTGGCAGAGTCGAGTAGCTGTGACACAAGATTATGTAGCTCACAAAATGTAAAATATTCTCTTGGGTTCTTAATGGAATGCAGTGCTGACCCCTGATATTCAACAGCTTTCAGAATTTCCCTTCACCCCATCTATCCTAATTCTCACTAATTCTAAATTTTAGTTTGACTTTACTCTGAACCCACGTGGTTGATCTTACTGTCTCCAGAATAAACAGTGACATTTTCCGGCATATACCATTTCTCACCAATCGCTCTCATGGCAGAGTTCTTAAACAACCCTCTATCCCACTGAAATATCTAGTCTTGACTCTTTAATGTCATATCTGTGGATGTGAATTCACAGAGCACAGTGAATTTGTGACATGACTTCATATACACAGGAATAATGCAGACAGAACGATGTATAGTTTATTTTTCACAGAAGATTTGACAGAAATTAAAAATATTCCTTAATATGCCATAAAATACAGTAGAGAGAATTTTAATGTAATATTTAAATTTTAGACATCCATTTGCCTTTGTAAATACTATTCAGAGGAAATTTTAAACCTTCAAATGTCATAAAATGGCAAAAGCCACATTATACAAATATCTTTAATTTGTTCAATCTGTGCTGAGTTCTTTCAAGGTTATTTAAAATGGCATGCAAATTAGAGTAAATTAACCAATATTTCAGAAAAAGCAGATGGAACCTTGGTCTTAATGCCATTTGAATACTGAAACCAACTGTTGTATTGATTAGAAAGGAAACTTACTAGATTTAATGAAAATAATGTTGTTTTCTATTGCTGATCAGCTGTTCATTGACATCATACACAACTCAATTTTAAAATTTGGGAAAAAAATTTAAATGTAACAATTCAAGAAATACTTATTGAAGGGCTATTCTATATATGGTACTGTACCAGGTACTGAAGGCATAGAGATAAATGAGCACAGTTTTGTTCTAAACAAGTTTACACTATACTAAGGGAAGTTATGTGAAATCAAATACTTAGAAAACAGACACTAGTCTACACGATTTTTTCTCACATGCTTCTTAAAATAATATGAAAAAAAGCTTTTCGTTGTCCATTTTACATTAGTATCTTAAAATTTAAGGTATGTTTAAATTAGTACAAATGATAAAACTTTGGCATATTATAAATATTGATAGTATTAGATAAATCTGTTAGAACATGTGTCCAGTGGAATCTAAATGCCATTGTGATTTGATATCTACCGTCATTCATTTATAATATAAGTGAAAAAAAGATGGTTTTGGTGATGGTTACTTAGGTGACTTGACTAACACTTGCTGAGAATAAGCAAAAGAGCTAGACAAAATACAGAAAATACCCTCCTAATAGCATTGAACATGCAAGAAGTTAGTGAAAAATGACCAATCTTGGACTAGTGAGGGTGAACGCCACAGAAAGGTGAACTAGAGTTGTTGGCACTGGGGGCATTTGCTCACGGAGAGGAGGCAACTCAGCCTTCAGTGAAGAGGACTAGGGTGACTGGGTGGGAACACCCAATAACACATCTGGGAGGCAAGCTGTGATTTGGGGCAGATTTTCAAAGATGGGAAATTGAGCCTGAGCTCAGCAACTGCCAAAGTTGGCAATAACCTATCCCTGTTATGAGCAAACACCTCAGAGAGCTGAATTCTGGAAGCAGGATGTAAAGATTGCTCTAGGGACCCCAGAGACAGCATAGAGATTCCTCAAACATTGATCCTGTATTTCAAGTGTCCATAGGTAATCGAAGAAGGAGATAAAATCCTTTCTGAAGAAGATGATATCACACAAAGTGGTAAACTTTGTCTAAAAGATGTTTTTTTCCAATAAAATTGACCATCAAATAATTTGAAATGTCAATACATATAATAAGTTTGCATGAGCCAGAATCAGCAGAAGCAATAGATAGACCCCAAAAAACTCCAAATATTGGATTTCTCAGACACATCCTTGGGTAAAGACACTTATTCTGCTTATGGAGATAAAAGTCAAACTTAAATTTTCTTCAAGGGATTTAAGTGTGCAGATTTGAAGAGGAACTATCTGAAAGTTATATAATTGAAAAATTATACAGATAGGTTTAACAGCAGATTAGACCCTTATGAAAGTATAAGGATGGAAAAAGAAACATGATTAAAATAGCATGAAAGTCAAGAAAGCATCAAATATGTCTCTCATGTTCTAATGTTCTTTCATTGTATTGAAGGAGGGTAAAAAGAGGAAAGAACAATGTATCAGGTGAAGAAAAGTATACGAGGTAGAACAAATAAAAACAACATATGAAAATTGAAGATAAAAGTACATAACATATAATGTATAATGTATATACTACATAATTATTTATACATAATTGAAGGCCTTCAAGTTGACTGTTATTTATTTTAAATATGAGGACTGGTACATCAGATTTAAAAATTAATTATGTCCTATTTACAGAAGATTTTGAAAATTTGAAAAGGTAAAGACAAGAAAGAGAACACCATATAAAAACTTGCCCAAAGAAACTGACGTAGCTGTATTAATTTACAATGGAATAAAAAGTTATCAAGTTTTTATAGGAATTAAGCTAGAGTTTTTCAAGATCTCTACATTAAAAGCTAAAATGCTTTAATGAGAGAAATTAAAGTCCTAAATAAATGGAGAGGTATGCAATGTTTATGGAGCAGGACACTCAATATTACAAAATTGTCACTTCTCTCTGAAGCTGCTTATAAACTTAAGGCAGTCCCAATAACAATTCCAAAATATTTCTTAGAGTAACTTGACAATTTGATTCTACAATTTATATGAAAAGAATTTTGCCTATCTTGAAAATGATTTGTTAACTAGACATTAGAGTTATTTGTTTTCTCAATTTCTTATGAGTTTATCAAAATATAATTATCAACACATAGCAAATTACCAAACTATACCTTATTCATTTAATTAGAAGCACTTTGTCTATCAAAACAATTTTATTTTTTATTTAAAAAAATTTTTTTAAGTTTATTTATTTTGAGAGAGGGAGAGTGAGACAACAGGGGAGGGGCAGAGAGAGAGAGGTAGAGAGAGAATCCCAAGCAGGCTCTGCACTGTCAGCACAGAACATGATGCGGGGCTCGAGCTCACAAACCTTGAGATCATGACCTGAGCTGAAATCAAGAGTCAGAGGCTTAACTAACTGAGCCACCCAGGTGTCCTTATCAAGTGAATTTTAAATAATATAGTACAGTAAAAGGAATTCTATAAAATTAGAAATTATTTATTTTTAGAGTTTGCCCATTAACTTCAAGTAAAAACTTGTATGTTTGTGCCAAATCAATTTTCAATGCCACTCAGAGTATTTAAAATATAAAACAAATGAACAGAGAAATGGACATGAGAATTATTACACACAAATGGATTAATAGTTTTTAATGGTTAAAAGTGATTACATTTACAGTTATGAATTTGAACAGCACATCACCCCATGAAGTTAAAATGATCCTAACTAATCGAAGCCAACTGTTTAGATTCATCATATTAAATTCTAGATTGTATCGTGGGATCTGATACATTACAAGAGTCAAGTTGGGTGAAAATTATATCTGTCTTTTGTAAGGTTGAAAGAATGGTACACTTCTCATCCTCTGGAACCATGTTGAGCAGCTATGTAGATGAGCCTGGCTTAATGTACTGGTAGATGAGAATCACATAGACCTCTTGTGTCAGTCAGTCAGTCCCTAGCCAAACAGACACAGAGCCACTCAGGTCATTGGCATCTGATCACAGACCCACGAGAGAACCCAATTCAAATTGTCAAACCGCAAAATTGTAAGCAAAACAAATGGTTGCCACTAAATTTTGGAATGATTCATTTTACAGCAAAAGCTATTTCAGTTGGAATGATTTTGCCTGGGATTCTGTATACAAAATCTTTCTTCTTTCCCAAGTCTGCTTGCAGCTTTTTAAATAAGTTCCTTTCTGCTTACATTAGCTAGGAAGGGTCTCTGTTGCTTGCACCTAAGAACTCTGACTAATACACGTGGAATAAGATAGGCTTTTGATATTTTAGTGCATTTTTTCATTTCCAGTAGTTTATATAATCTCATGACCCATTCTTTTATTCAGAATAGCTAATCTATTATATCCTAACTTATTTGGAGAACAGATATAATATATTGCAGTGAAACAAAAAGGAGGTTCTTGGTATAGAAAAGAAATTTAGAATGAGTAAGAAAAAGTGTCTCATTTCCCCTGACTTCTCTATCCTGCTTGGCGCTCCTACCAAGCCCAGAGAAAGATTCTATGGTCTTGGAGAAAGAAAAAAAAAATTAGAAATGGAGCAAAGTGAGCTTATTTATTGGTGGATCTCAATGAAGAGGCTGAGCTCTGACCCCTTGCACCTAGACTGACACTTATGAGGTTATAGGTTAATAAAAACTCACATGGGTTGGCAATCTGGGAGCAGACTTTACCTGCAAAGCTCAGAGGGGTATTAAAATTTCAGCATTTCAGGGGCGCCTGGGTGGTGCAGTTGGTTAAGCGCCCGACTTCAGCCAGGTCACGATCTCGCGGTCTGTGAGTTCGAGCCCCGCATCAGGCTCTGGGCTGATGGCTCAGAGCCTGGAGCCTGTTTCCGATTCTGTGTCTCCCTCTCTCTCTGCCCCTCCCCCGTTCATGCTCTGTCTCTCTCTGTCCCAAAAATAAATAAACGTTGAAAAAAAAAATTTCAGCATTTCAATAGTCAACCCAGGAGCAGTAAAAGTGTGCATAAGATGGGTCTAAAGAAATGAGTCCTACAGTCTCATACAGTCACCCAGAAATTGCCAATCCCTCATGTTACTGAGGCACAAGGGTAAACTTGTGTATCAGGGAAGGCACAAAACTGCCGTTTCTCAGTCTATGAATTGCAGGAGAAATCAATGGCTTTCATTTGTCCAGGACAGCTCAGACATGGCAGAAGAGCAAGCAGGTCTCCAGAGGCCTCATGTTCTTCTTATACAAGGGACAGCCCAGCCATAATCAGTATGGCTTCTCTATCCAAAACGAGGGCAAAAGCTCCAACTGTGTGGGGGGCTGGGTAATGTAGTTTTTAAGGTGGGAACATTGCATTTCCCAACAAAATCACAATTCTGATATTTGGGTAAGCAATTAGCAGTTTCTGTCAAGTGTGCAGGCAATTTGTGAACTCTAAGCAAGAAATAAATGTAAGACAAAGTTTTTATATTTGTAAAATATGCTTTCTTTGAGTCAATATCAGATGTATTTACTGCCAACAGGATATAAAATTGGAAGAAAAATTAAATGTTATCTAATTCAATCTAGGAACTGGATGTAGGATTTTTTTCTTTAGCATTTCTGACATGTTTACTAGCCTCTACTTTATAATTTCTAACATTAGGGCTAGAAAAGCATCTGGGTAATATCTTATAACATAGCTTAGCATATTTTTAAGAAAACATACCTGTGAGAACCAAAAAATAAATGGTGAAATCGTGAAAACACATAACATTGGAAATGTTAGAAAGTTTTCATTAGAACCAGGGTGAAATTACCATTAACGGAGAAAAGTTATCAGTACTTTACTTACATTGTATTGCTTTGTCTCAGGAAATCAAGTAATTCTTCCCATTTGAAAGATGGAAAGAAACTAAATTCTTCTTTAATTGCATGGCTCCTGGCTAAAGCAATAGTTTTTGTTTTGTTTTGTTTTGTCTTGTTTTTACAAACCAGGAAACTGAGAGGCTATACCATTTCTTTGGAATTGCTACTTTTTATATAACTGTCCCCATATTCTTATATTCCTTAGGAGACTACAACTCCCAAAATGCAACAGGGAGAGATTTGCAATGGTGCACTGCGTCCTAGGAAACCAATTCCCCAAAATAAAATACTGTGAGCAGAAACAGAGGAAGTTGAAAAAGCCTAGATAAAAGTGCATGCTGAGGACTGCAGTTTTTTCCTGGATTTGATTACCTTATTATGGGAGAGAATCAGACAGCTCCTGCACAATGACAGCAGTATAGTAGCCATGCACTTATACTAGCCCTCCCTTCCTTCATTCATTGAGCAAATATTTACTGAACATCTATCACAAGCAAGAACAGACGAGGCGTAGGGAATACAGCTGTAAACAAAAAGACTAAGTCCTTGCCCTTCAAGAAGCCACATTCTAATGGAGGGATAAGGACAAATACGAAAATAAATATAGCATGTATTGAAGGTGATGGAGTAAAAAGTAAAGAGATGCTAGAAGAAAGGCGGGGCTGAATGAGGAGTCGTTTATATATGGGTACCAGGGAAGGTGAATTGAGAAAGTACATTTGAGTAGGCAGTTTACAGGAAGACACCCAGTGGCCCAGGTTAGTTTGTATGCTGAGAGAAAGCCAGAGCACTTTGCACTTGCCAATTTTCTCTCTACCTGGCATGTTCTTCTTCTCTAAATTACCTGCATGTTTTCTCCCTCCGTGTCTTTAGCTCTCAGGATGAGAAAGCAGATCATCTGTACACAAAGAAGAATCAGAGCACTGATAATAGGTTTCTCAAGAAGAAATGGAGAATGTCTGTCTTCAGTTTTTGGAATCTGAGATAATGATGTTTTTGTTTCATAAATCATAAACTTAAGTTCTTGCAACCCAAAGCACTGCTGAGTGATAGGGCTAGGAAGTGGTGTATTCAAAGCCACCACCTGCGGGTCTTTGTAAACCTCTGAAGGCACTAATGTTTTCCTTTTGTAGGGCTTCCATGCTGCATAACCGCAGGGAACACTATTCATAGTGTATTCTATGTCCTGACCAGAAGTGTGCAGCAAGACGGCTCTCTGCCCACTGCATTATTATGCAATGACACAACAAAGACAGAAAAAGCCATACACAATTTGTCCTACATTTACAATTTGTCACTCTCTCACTTCTCTTCCCCGTAGCACTTGGTATTTATTTTCATGATCCATTCTACCACCTGTGGTATAATTGTTTATATGCATATTGGGACTTCTCATTAGGTAGAAGGTTACTTGAGGACATGCATAGACTATTAGTCATCCTCGGTCATTCCTCGGTCTTAGATAAATCATTGATAAGTTACTCAATAAATTTAAAATTTAGTTAAGCCTTATTTCCTTTTTTTTTTTTTTTGGTCCACATATTTCTGAGTCTAAAACATGTGACAGAATATAATTAAGCATCAATGGCCAAAACAGCTTCAAAACAGTTGTGTCCACTTATTCAAAGCATGCTTGTGAATGGCCTTTCATCTGAGTTAAGTAGCCATTCTTTTAAAAGAAGATGACATTGTAATTGTAAAACCATACATCTGGCCAGACACAGACGGTCCATTGTTTTCCCAAGGCCAACTAAAGAGCTTTTCAAGTTGTTTGTTAAAACCATTGGAAGTAGAGTGTTTGAATTCAGTTTTGGCAACAAGAGGTATGAGGCAAAAAAAAAAAAAAATGCACCAAAAATTTTAATGGCTCCTTTTCTAGGCATCTTATATTCTTTATTCAAAAAACATATGCTCAATTAATAAGTATTTAGTACGTAAAATTTAACAAATCTAGGAAAAAACAGAACAGTGCACTATATTACAATTATTAACATATTAGTATATATACTCTTTATACTTTGTTAGATATTTGAGTTATCAAATGTTCTTTATCATAAACACTATTATTGCAATTATTTCTTTAGAATTAATTATAGGAATAAGGAGGGGTTTGATTATCTAGTAGATTGAAAACACAGTACATGGTTCTTAGAAAGTTTGATGTGCTCACAATTTTGGATGAACAAATACCATATGAAGTTATCCAGCCTCCTAAAGTCACTGTGGTGACCGGAGTCTGTAAGGCAGTGGCTGTAACAAGCTTTTGGCTTTAACAAGCCAAAACCCAGTGGATCTCAGCAAGTACAGTCCATTCATTCTATTGTACCAAAAATGATACAATGGGCATAGCAGGCAAGGCCAGTGGAGATGGGTTTGAACATCAGGAATTATATCATTATGAAGGGCTTTTTAATTATCTTTTTGGTACTGGTAGGTGGAATCAAATTTGCTCTCTTTATTTGATTCTTATCTAGAACTTCAGGCCAAAACTTTATAATATAAAGACAGATAAGAGTCACATAGCTCTCAGAGCCCTACTGCATGAGATTCTAACTTAAATGTGGAAAGCCAGGCATAAGTAGTTGCAACTTGGATTGCAACCCAAATTCTATTCTTTTTTACCCTGTTTTGAACTTCATTCAGGGTCAAGAAAGGACCCTTTTTGGAGAAGGGCTAAACCCTTAAGGTCTTATTCTCAGTCTCTTAACTTCATCAGTAGTGGGCTCATGCTGGCTATGGGTTGGTTTTTAATTTCATATGTTCCATTTATGTTTTGTATATCAGGGACCCAAAGTTTAATGTTTTAGTAAGCTTGGGCTGCAATAGCAAAATAAAATAGATTGGCTGGTTTAAACAGAAGAAATTAATTTTCTCATAGTTCAGAAGTTTAGAAGTCCAAGATTAATGTCCAGCAGACTCAAATCTGGTGAGAGCCCTCTGTTTGAGATATGGACAGGCTACCTATTTCTGTGCCCTCTCATGGTGGAGAGGGAGGGGGAGGGGGAGAGAGAGATACAGAGAGAGAGAGAGAAAACTCTCTGATGTCTCTTCTTATAAGGCACTAATCCCATAAGATCAGGAACTTGCCCTTGTGACTTCATTTAACCTTAATTACTTCCTCATTCCAAATTACTTCCTTGGTCACCTGGATGGCTCAGTTGGTTAAGTGGCTGAGTCTTGATTTTGGCTCAGGTCATGACCTCAGGGCTTGTGAGTTTGAGCCCTGCATGGGGCTCTTGCTGACAGTGAGGAGCCTGCTTGGGATTCTCTCTTTTCCTCTCTCTCTGCCCCTCCCCTGTTCTCTCTCTCTCTCTCTCTCTCCCTCAAAATAAATAAATTAACTTTAAAAAACCCACAAAACCCAAATTACTTCCTATTCCAAAATAGTCACATTATGAGTTAGGGCTTCAATATGTAAATTTTGGGGAGACACAATTCAGTCTGTAGAATTTGGGTTCTATCACAACAGGATTTAACAACATCATAAAAGGGGGACCAAAGAGATATTTTTTAGATTCAGAGACAGAATGAAGTCGATACAATTATTATAATACCTGATAGACTGAAAAGGAATATAAACAGGCTGTAATTTGGACAGTGTCTCTAGGAATCAAGTTTGCTTGATTTTCCAGGGGAAACCAGATTGCTTTGGGGAAAAAAAAAGTGCAAATTTGAAATTAAAGCAAGGATGGAAGTGGGTGAATAAACAACAATAAACTAGTTTCCTTTCTGAAACGGTTAAAAATTTTAATGACCAGGTTAGAATTTTGGAAGTGACAAAGTTATAAGTAATGAAAGAGAAAAGAAGATAAACCCAAATCAAATAGCTCCCAAAGATGACATTTCAAAAAAGAGGAGATTATATTCATTAATAAATCAGAAAGGATGGCTAAAGCCAAGTGTGACATAACCTAAGAGAAACAAGGCAACGTGTTGGAAAGCAAATGACTCTCAGGAGGAATCAGATACAGGAAATTATTGGGAGGCACAACCTCAAAACTACAAGGATAGAATCAGGGATAAGAATGATTGAGCAATCATCTCCCTATGGTGGAAAACATGGCAGAGCAACATATTATGTGGGGAATAAAACAGTGAGTGAATTTTCATAATAATTGTAGCATGCCTTTGGAACTAACCTTATTAATTTTTCACCCAATTAGATTTTCTGAAATCCATTCCATTTTCCCAGAAGGTCACAGAATTTTTGTATTTAGGAAGTGGGTTTATGAGGGTTGAAGCTGATCCATTCCAATAAATTCCTGATGCCTTCCTCCAGAAGGATACAGATAGATTCTTTGTTAAGATATAGATTATATAGACAAATATTTATATTTGCTTTTAAATTTTATTCTGCCACTACTTTTATATTTTATTCTGCCACGTTGAAATGTTAATACTTGCTCATTGGTTAATTCTAAAAGTTGAGATGCAATAAACAGACTGTTAAATATTCTCACCACATAAATAATTATTCACTGAAGAATCAATAATATGATTGTGTTTATAAAGAAGAAAACATTATGTTATACCATTTTATTTTTGCTAATCAAAGGAGAATATTCTGAAGAACAATTTCATATGAATTATCTTTTCTCACTCCCTATTATTTATTTATTCAAAATTTTGTTCAAAATCTTTATTTTGGTTTATGTTTTTGAATAATAGTTATTTAACAGTTGTCATATTTCTCAGCATTTTTTAAAATTTCATATTTTATTGCTGACAAGATTTATTTAGTATGTTAAATAAAAATATACCTTTGTCCTATCATTAAGATACTTTCAGATTCTTAATTGAACGTATAATTTGCTATTCAAATCCACTTTTTTCTTTAAGTCATTCTGAGGGTTTTCTGACTTTCTCTTTTAATTTAAGCTAATTTCTAGGCTGGATTCGGCACCATTTCTGGAATTTCTTTTCCTCACATTTTTAGTTAATTACATTGTTTCTTATAGCACACATCCTGCATTTTCTTAAATATAGTTCTTATTTTGCTGGAATATATCCCAAAGTAATTTTTTTTCCCAAAAAGAGTTCTGAGATAAACCTTCTGTCTAAACTTTTTCAATGAATTTTTTAAAATATTTGATTTATAATTCAATGTATATTGTTTTAAAATCATTTTCCTTTGGAAGTGTGGAAATGGTGTTTTATTGGAACTTTGGAATCACTGCTCCATGCAGTGTTGCTTATGACCAATGATAGTTCTGGTTCTTTTGTTGATGTTGTGAACAGGGTCACATCCCTCCAACATTCATATGTTGAACCTCTAAAGCTCAGTGTGACTGTATTGGGAGATAGGAACTTTAGGGAGATAATTAAGGTAAAAGTAAGTCATAAGGTTGGAACCCTAATCTCATATGACTGATATCTTTATAAGAAGAGGGACAGACACCACAGATCTCTCCTTCTTGTACACTCAGAGAACAGGCTATGTGAGGACACAGAGAGAAGATGGTGTGTACAAGCCAGGAAGAGAGACTTCACCAGAAATCAAAACTGATGGCACCTTGATCTTGAATTTCTAGATTCCTGAACTATGAGAAAATAAATGTCCTTTGTTTAAGCCACTCAGTCTGAGGTATTTTGTTATGGCTGTCTGAGCTGACTAATATAGGTAATTTTTTCCCTAGCATTTTCAATTTTTGCAACACTATGTTTTTTTTTTAGGTCAGAAAAATATTTATTGAGCACCTGTTATATGCCATGGTATTTTTTTTTCAATCAAGGTATTTTTTTTATGTTAACTTGTTTTATTTTTTATTTCTTTTAAAATTTACATCCAAATTAGTTAGCATATAGTGCAACAACGATTTCAGGAGTAGATTCCTTAGTGCCCCTTACCCATTTAGCCCATCCCCCCTCCCAGAATCCCTCCTGTAACCCTCAGTTTGTTCTCCATATTTAAGAGTCTCTTATGTTTTGTACCCCTCCCTGTTTTTATATTATTTTTGTTTCCCTTCCATTATGTTCATCTATTTTGTCTCTTAAAGTCCTCATAGGAGTGAAGTCATATGATTTTTGTCTTTCTCTGACTAATTTTGCTTAGCATAATACCCTCCAGTTCCATTCACAATGTTGCAAATGGCAAGATTTCACTCTTTTTGATTGCCGAGTAATGCTCCATTATATATATGTACCACATCTTCTTTATCCATTCATCCATCGATGGACATTTGGGCTCTTTCCATACTTTGGCTATTATTGATAGTGCTGCTATAAACATGGGGGTGCACTTTTGGGATGAGCACTGGGTGTTGTATGGAAACCAATTTGACAATAAATTTCATATATTAAAAATAAATAAATAAATAAATAAATAAATAAACATGGGGGTGCATATATCTCTTTGAAACAACACACCTGTATCCTGTGGATAAACGCCTAGTAGTGCAATTGCTGGGTCATAGGGTAGTTCTATTTTTAGTTTTTTGAGTAATCTCCATGCTGTTTTCCAGAGTGGCTGCACCAGCTTGCATACCCACCAACAATGCAAAAGAGATCCTCTTTCTCTGCATCCTCGCCAATATCTGTTGTTGCTTGAGTTGTTAATGTTAGCCATTCTGACAGGTGTAAGGTGGTATCTCATTGTGGTTTTGATTTGTATTTCCCTGATGATGAGTGATGTTGAGCATTTTTTCATGTGTCGGTTGGCTATCTGGATGTCTTCTTTGGAGAAGTGTCTATTCATGTCTTTTGCCTATTTCTTCACTGGATTCTTTGTATTTTGGGTGTTGAGTTTGATGAGTTCTTTATAGATTTTGGATACTAACCCTTTATCTGATATGTCATTTGCAAATATCTTTTCCCGTTCTTTCAGTTACCTTTTAGTTTTGCTGATTGTTTCCTTAGCTGTGCAGAAGATTTTTATTTTGATGAGGTCCCAGTAGTTCATTTTTGCTTTTGTTTGCCTTGCCTCTGGAGACGTGTTGAGTAAGAAGTTGCTGTGGCCAAGATCAAAGAGGTTTTTGACTGCTTTCTCCTCGAGGATTTTGATGGCTTCCTATCTTACATTTAGGTCTTTCATCCATTTTGAGTTTATTTTTGTGTATGGTGTAAGAAAGTGGTCCAGGTTCATTTTTCTGCATGTCTCTGTCCAGTTTTCCCAGCACCACTTGCTGAAGAGACTGTCTTTATTCCATTGGATATTCTTTCCTGCTTTGTCAAAGATTAGTTGGCCATATGTTTGTGGGTCCATTTCTGGGTTCCTTAGTCTGTTCCATTGATCTGAGTGTCTGTTCTTGTGCTGGTACCATACTGTCTTGATGATTAAAGCTTTGTAGTATAGCTTGAAGTCTGGGATTGTGATGCCTCCTGCTTTGGTTTTCTTTTTCAAGATTGCTTCTACTATTTTGGGTCTTTTCTTGTTCCATACAAATTTTAGGATTATCTGTTCTAGCTCTGTGAAGAAGTTACTTTGATTGGGATTGCATTGAATGTGTAGATTGCTTTGGGTAGTATCGACATTTTAACAATATTTGTTCTTCCTATCCAGGAGCATGGAATCTTTTTCAATTTTTTGGTGTCTTCTTCAGTTTCTTTCTTAAGCTTTCTATAGTTTTCAGTGTATAGATTTTTCATCTCTTTGGTTAGATTTATTCTTAGGTATCTCATGGTTTTTGGTGCAACTGTAAATGGGATCGATTCCTTGCTTTCTCTTTCTGCTGCTTCATTGTAGGTGTATAGGAATGCAACCAATTTCTATGCATTGATTTTATATACTGCAACTTTGCTGAATTCATGAATCAATTCTAGAAGTTTTTTGGCGGAATCTTTAGGATTTTCCATATACAGTATCATGTCATCTGCAAAGAGTGAAAGTTTGACCTCCTCTGGCCTATTTGGATGCCTTTTATTTCTTTGTGTTGTCTGATTGTAGAGGCTAAGACTTCCAATACTATGTTGAATAACAGTGGCGAGAGTGGACATCCCTGTCTTGTTCCTGACCTTTGGGGAAAGCTCTCAGTTTTTCCCCATTGAGGATGATTAGCATTGGGTAGTTCATATGTAGCTTTTATTATCTCGAGGTATGCTCTTTCTACCCCTAGTTTCTTGAGGATTTTTATCAAGAAAGGATGCTGTATTTTGTCAAATGCTTTCTCTGCATCTATTGAGAGGATCATATGGTTCTTGTCCTTTCTTTTATTGATGCGATGAATCATGTTAATTGTTTTGCAGATATTGAACCAGCCCTGCATCCCAGGTATAAATCCCACTTGGCCATGGTGAATAATTTTGTATTGTTGGATCCAGTTGGCTAATATCTTGTTGAGGATTTTGCATCCATGTTCTTCAGGGAAATTGGTCTATAGTTCTCCTTTTTAGTGGGGTCTCTGGTTTTGGAATCAAGGATATGTGGGCTTCATAGAAAGAGTTTGAAAGTTTCCCTTCCATTTCTATTTTTTGGAACAGCTTCAAGAGAATAGGTGTTAACTCTTCCTTAAATGTTTGGTAGAATTCCCCTGTATAGCCATCTGGCCCTGGACTCTTGTTTTTTGGCAGATTTTTTATTACTAATTTGATTTCTTTACTGGTAATGGGTCTGTTCAAATTTTCTATTTCTTCCCGTTTCAGTTTTGGTACTGTATATGTTTCTAGGAATTTGTCCATTTCTTCCAGATTGCCCATTTTATTGGCATATAATTGCTCATAATATTCTCTTATTATTGTTTTTATTTCTGCTATGTTGGTTGTGATCTCTCCTCTTTCATTCTTGATTTTATTTATTTGGGTCCTTTCCTTTTTCTTTTTGATCAAACTCTCTAACGGTTTACCAATTTTGTTAATTCTGTCAAAGAACCAGCTTCTGGTTTCATTGATCTGTTCTACTGTTTTGGTTTTTTTTTTTTTTTTGGTTTCAATAGCATTAATTTCTGCTCTAATCTTTATTATTTCCCGTCTTCTGCTGGTTTGGGTTTTATTTGCTCTTCTTTTTCCAGACCCTTAAGGCGTAAGGTTAGGTTGTGTATCTGAGATCTTTCTTGCTTCTTTAGGAAGGCCTGAGTTGCTATACACTTTCCTCTTATGACCGCCTTTGCTGTGTCCCAGAGGTTTTGGGTTGTGGTGTTATCATTTTCATTGCCTTCCATATACTTTTAAATTTCCGCTTTAACTGCTTGGTTAGCCTATTCATCCTTTAGTAGGATGTTCTTCAGTCTCCAAGTATTTGTTACCTTTCCAAAGTTTTTCTTATGGTTGATTTTGAGTTTCATAGTGTTGTGGTCCGAAAATATGCACGGTATGATCTCAATATTATTGTACTTACTTAGGGCTGATTTGTGTCCCAGTATATGGTCTATTATGGAGAATGTTCCATGTGCACTGGGGAAGAATATATATTCCGCTGCTTTAGGATGAAATGTTGTGAATATCTGTTAAGTCTATCTGGTCCAGTGTGTCATTCAAAGCCATTGTTTCCTTGTTGATTTTTTGATTAGATGACCTGTCCATTGCTGTGAGTGGGGTGTTGAAGTCTCCTACTATTATGATATTACTATTGATGAGTTTCCTTATGTTTGTGATTAATTGATATATATATATTTGAGTGTTCCTACATTTGGTGCATAAATGTTTACAATTGGTAGGTCGTCTTGGTCTATAGATCCCTTAGTTATGATATAATGCCCTTCTGCATCTCTTGATACAGTCTTTCTTTTAAAGTCTAGATTGTCTGATATAAGTACGGCTACTCTGGCTTTCTTTTGTTGACCATTAGCATGATAGATGGTTCTCCATCCCCTTATTTTCAATAAGAAGGTGTATTTAGGTCCAAAGTGGGTCTCTTATAAACAGCATATATATGGATCTTGTGTTTTTATCCATTCTGTTACCATATGTCTTTTGATTGGAGCATTGAGTCCATTGATCTTTAGAGTGAGTACTGAAAGATATTAATTTATTGCCATTATGATGTTTGTAGAGTTGAAGTTTCTGGTGGTGTTCTCTGGTCCTTTCTAATCTTTGCTGCTTTTCATCTTTTCTCCCCTCAGAGTCCCCCTTAAAATTTCTTGCAGGGCTGGTTTAGTGGTCACAAACTCCTTTAATTTTTGTTTATCTGGGAAACTTTTTATCTCTCCTTCTATTTTGAATGACAGCCTTGCTGGCTAAAGAATTCCTGGCTGCATATTTTTCTGATTCAGTACATTGGATATATCCTGCCACTCCTTTCTGGCCCACCAAGTTTCTGTGTATAGGTCTGCTGCAAACCTTCCCTTGTAGGTTAGGGACTTTTTTTCCCTTGCTGCTTTCATGATTCTCTCCTTGCCTGAGTATTTTGTGAATTTGACTATGATACTCCTTGTTGATAGTCAGGTTTTTTTTTAAATCAAATGGGGGTCCTCTGTGCTTCCTGTATTTTGATGCCTGTGTCTTTCCCCAGGTTAGGAAGTTTTCCACTATGACTTGCTCACATAATCCTTCTACCCTTATTTCTGTCTCTTCCTCTTCTGGGACCTCTAGGATTCTGATGTTGTTCCTTTCTAATGAGTCACTGATTTCTCTAATTCTTAAATCGCGCTCTTTTGCCTTAATCTCCCTCTTTTTTTTCTGCTTCGTTATTCTCTCTGAGTTTGTCCTCTATATTGCTGATTCTCTGTTCTGCCTACTCCATCCTTGCCGCCACTGCATCCATCCATGATTGCAGCTCAGTTATAGCATTTTTAATTTCATTCTGGCTATTTTTTACTTCTTTTATCTCTGCAGAAAGGGATCCTAATCTATTTTCAACTCCAGCTAGTATTCTTATTATTGTGATTCTAAATTTTGGTTCAGACATCTTGCTTGTATCTGTGATGGTTAAATCCCTGGCTGTCATTTCTTTGTGCTCTTTCTTTTGGGGCAAATTCCTTCATTTTGTCATTTTGAAGGGAGAAAGGGAATCAATGAGGTAGAAAAATTAAAATTAAAATTAAAATTAAAAAAATATTAAAATTAAAAAATTAAACACACACACAAATCTAATAAATGATGCTAGATCCTAGGTGTGTTTTGGTCTGGGTGTTGAAAGTGGTTTGACAGATTAGAGAAAAAAAAGGGGGAAAAAAAAGGGAAATCGTTTGAGAATTTGAAAAACTGAATACACTGAAGTAGACTAAAATGAGATGATGGGAGTAAAATAGAATTTGAAAAAATTACACAAAAGTAAAGAATATAGTAGAAAAAATTAAAGAAAAATATTTTTAATAAAAGTTAAAAATAAAAATGAATTTTTTCTCTTTCTGTATTCAAGAAAAAGAAAAGAAATGAAATAGAGAAAAAAGAGAAAAAAGAAATCGTTTGAAAATTTGAAAAAGTGAATACATTATAGTAGACTAAAATAAAATGATGGAAGTAAAATAGAATTTGAAAAATTTTTCATAAAAGCAAAAAATATGGTAAGAAAATTAAAGGAAAATATTTTTAATAGAAATCGAAAGTAAAAATGAAGTTTTCCCCTTTCTGCATTCAAGAAAAAGAAATGAAAAAGAGAAAAAAGAATAAGAAGAAAGAAAATAAGGAAATTGTTTGAAAATTTGAAAAGGTGAACACTGAGGTAGACTAAAATAAAATGATGGAAGTAAGATAGAATTTGAAAAAATTTACACAAAAGTAAAAAATACAGTAAAACAATTTAAAGAAAAATATTTTTAATAAAAATTGAAAATAAAAATGAATTTTTCTCTTTCTGTGTTCAAGAAAATTAAAAGTAGTGTAAACGAGAAAAAAAAAATAGAAAGAAAGAAAATTGAATAGGTGGACCTGCTAACAGATTGAAGTAGGACTGAAATTACTTCGTTTTCCCCTAGAAGTCAGTCTATGTTGCGCTTTATAGTCCATAAACTAAGCCGGCGGTGAGATTTGTGTTTTTGAAGAGCAAAGTTGGCCCGGTTGAGCGGAACTCAGTGTAACGTCTCTGTTCTCCACTAGATGGCGCTGCTAGCCTACTGGGGGTCGAGTGTTGCGGCGCTCGTAGGTGCGTATGCGCATGCGCGGTAGTGGTGAAAATGGCGTCACTCAGGTACCAGGTCTCTAATACCAGAATTCTGTTCTCCCTCATCAGCTATCACACACCCAGTCTGTGTCTCCAGCTTTCGTCCACTTCTTGCTTCTTCACTGTCCATGACCAAGCCCCAGGCAGTACCTCTCTCCCAAGTTTTGTCTCAGATGCGGCCGTTTTCCCCGGCCCCTTACTTCGGAAGGATTGCGGCTTTGATCCGTTCCGCCCCTCTGTGGGAGGGTCTCACCGAGCAATGGCCGAATGTCAGCTGCACCCAGGAACGCTTGCTGGACCCTGCTGCTGCTGGTACCCCGAGACTGTGGCCAGGTGCCAGCCCGCCCCAGAAAAAGTTCGCGAGATAGTGTAGCAGCAGCATTTCGGGGACTATGGAAAATCACAACACGCATCGGGCACCAGGCTTCACCCTTAAGGACCTTGTTCCGGCATCAGCGAATGTGGCTGTTTTCTGGGGTCTGCTGGGACCAGGTGGCTTCGACAGTCTCTACCAAATGTCCTTCCGGCAATGGAACCGCTTTTCCCTGTGTGGCCTGAGAACCTCCCGGACCCCACTCTGTTCCTGGGGATTCACCTTTCCCACCAGAGCACCACCAGGTATGGAGCTGCAGAGTTGCAGCCTTTGCGCTCCCCTTGTTTACAGTCTTATTGGAATGTAAACCCTCTCCTTTCTCCCTTTGTAGTTTAGTCCCTGCGGCTGTTTCCAATTTTCCACTTTCTCTTCAGCTGCTTTTGGGGAAAGGTGCTTTTCCTGTATTCTCCCCTGCTGTAGTCTCCATCCTCTCTCCACCTGCAAAGGCTGCCCCCTGCCTGCCGCCGGCTTCTCCAAGTTCACCTCTCCGCGCCATGTACCTGCTGAATTCTGTGGTTCAGGTTGTGCAGATTGTTGTGTTAATCCTCCAATCAGTTTTCTAGGTGTGTAGGATGGTTTAGTGTTGGTCTGGCTGTATTTCATGGACATGAGACACACAAAAAACTTCCATGCTGTTTGGCCATTTGGCTCCCTTTCTCACGATAATATATTATATAATACATCTTTTCATCTCCCCAACTCTTTCCATCTGAAAAAAAAAAGCTTTCAAATCTGGGCACTTTTACTTCTACAGGCTGTTTGATGATGTCTTTCGTTCTCTTGTTTTTATTCTTTTTATGCAATTCCTATTACACAGAAGGTGACCTGAATCTTTTTCCCCCATGTTTTATATTTCAGTGTTTGCTCAATATTCTGGGAGAGTTCCTTAACTGTATTAATACTCACAATCCTAACTTAGCCATCAGCCATGTCCTTTTTTTTTTTTATAATTTAGCAGTTCTATTGAGTTTTTTAAATTTCATCAATGACATTTTTAATTCCTAAGCAGTTAATTGTTTTTCTCAAATTTCCCATTTACCATCAATGCCCCTTTTTATTTTGTGAACGCTATATCCTCACTTTTTTCTGAAGATGTTTACATACAATTTATATTCTTTTTTTACCTTGCATAATCTGCTACTTCTAAGGTCAATTTTTCTGTTTATCTTTTTCTTTCATCTATAGATTTTTTTCAAATTCTTCTTCCTTGGTAATAAGGAGGTCTGTTGATTTGGTCCAGATACTCAAATACTCAAATGTTGTTTTCCTTAAATGAGAGGGCTTACTCAGAGTTCTGATAAGAGAGAAGATTTTGGAGGCAGAAAGGAATACAGATTGTTGGAACTGGAAACAGGTAAGGAGGCCAGGCTTTCCAACAATAGCCAAAGTAAAGAGGACTTCACTCAGAGTAATTCAGAACATTCAGGTACCTCCCCTTTATTTCATTTTTAAATCTTTGCTTTTCCTGTTTCCTAACTGAAGTATTGTCTCAGTTCTTGAGATTCTATTGGGGCTAAATCTATAGCCCTTTGCTCTTTATTTACAGAAGAGCACTGGTTCAACTGGAGTGGGCATAGCCAATTTGTGGCAAGTCTTCCCTGACTATTTTGATGGAAGAGCTACCTGCATTAGCGCATTTCTGCATTTCTTCTCTCTGTCCCAGTGCCCCTTGATCTGTGACTCTGGGATTCTGGTGGAAATAATGACTCTTACTCGTGCTTCAGCTTTCTCCTGGACACAGTTGCCATTGCAGTTTCCTCTGTCCTACTTTCTCTCTTAATACAATCATGTTTGGGGGCACCTGCGTGGCTTAGTTGGTTGAGTGTCCAACTCTTGGTTTCAGCTCAAGTCATGATCTCATGGTTTGTGAGTTCAAGCCCCACATTGGGCTCCATGCTGCCAGTGCAGAGCCTGCTTGGGATTCTCTGTCTCTCCCCCTCTCTGCCCCTCCTTGACTTGTACCTGTGCTTTCTCTCTCTCACTCTCAAAATAAATAAATCTAAAAATATAATCATATTTGCTTTAATATTTCCAGACATTAGAAAAATTGTTACCAACTTTTAGCACCTTCTTTAAACACCAATATAGAATTATTTTCTTATTTAGCCTTTGCAATCTCAATGGAATCCTGTCAACAGGAAAAATCAAGTGCAAGTTTTCAGCCCACCATCTTGATTCTTCCCTAAGGACAGTTTCTAGAAATTTTAAATGAGTTTTAAAATATAATTTTCCCTAGTTATGGTTGTTTCACCAGGGAAACGTTGTTACTTCCATTCTGTTAGTAGTTCCTAATCAATGTTTGTTTTAAGCCTTTAAGTTTGGGGGTGTTTGTTATGCAACAAAGGGTATCAGAGACAGCTGTTATTATTATTGTCATGATTGCTATTACTACCTTTGCCATTCATTCACTAATAAAGATTATACAATGAAAGAAGAAGATGCTACATGTATACCTACATATTTAACAATTCAGTTGATGTTTCAAAAGATACTCATAAAATATTTGAAAAAGGGAGACAGAGTTAACTAATTTTTATTATAGATATCCTGTGGGACAAGAATTTCATAGACACTATTTATTTTCTAAAAGCAATGAGGTATGAGTAATATTCCCATTTTACATGTGGAGAAATTTAAGTTCAGAGAAGTTGAATTTGGACCGTGACCATCTCCTTAGCAAATCAAAGTTAGAGTTTGGGTTCTACCCAAGAATTTACTCATTTCAGAGTCTATGCTTTTCTTACAGCTTACTGGAGATCAACTAACAACAACAACAACAAAAAGATTACAAGCAAGTGTATGATAGACTAGTCAAAAATATAAATGTAAATTTTACAAGAATGTATATTAAGTCCATGTAGACCTATGTGGCCTTATGGAGGTTTAATGAAGGAAATAGGAATTGAGTTGGGATCAATAGTTATTAGTAGAGAATGGGTTGGTGGAGAGCTTTATTTCTGAAAAAGCAACACGCGAGAAGGAAAGGAGCATGCATTCATTGGTGGATACTGATGGGACATGTTTAGACAGAACAAAAACTTATCTATAATAGGTATTTGATAAATATTTTGGAGTTCATGAAATAATAGTTACAGAGAAGGTAAAATAGACTCAATGGGTCCATCAGCACAAGGCTTCTTGCTTGTCTGAGGAATGTGAACTTTATCTAAAAATGAACAGGAGCCCAGAACAAGAGAGGGTAGTACAAGAATGACAAGAAAAAAATATTGTTTAGATAGGTTAATTTGGAACCCCTGTTATGTTCATGATGAAAAAGAGCCTGACAGCAGGAGAACCAGATACCTGGATCTGAGGTGTAGAAATGAAAGACAACTGATCAGGAGAATAATCTAAAATATGGATAAGCAATTCATAGAATTTTGTGACTAAGTATAAAGCAAAGAAATAATTAAAAAACAGAAGGAAATTAGCAAACTTGCAGGGACCCATGGTAATATTTAGACTTCCTTTAATCTAAGCCCTTAGACCGAAAATGAGGACATTCAAGAAGAGGGTCTATTTAGGGGAAAATAGTTTAACTTAAAGATGTACGGAAACATTCAAATAGATATAATGTTTGGTATTTGATTAACCCTTTACATTTGTTTAAAGTGCTTTTTATTGGCTGTCATATCATTTAGTTATCCCTGGAAGTCTATGAGCTTCAATGATGTCTATTGTGCATTTGAAGAAAGGCTCCAGAAAGTCTAGCTGACTTGTCCAAAGTCAGTAATAACTATTTCAGGTAAAACCAAACAAAGTTTAGTATTTAGGTTAATTCTAAATCCTACCTGATTAGAAGGTGTGGTGCTGAAAAATCTCCTGGCAGATATGCTTAGATTGAGTCAGACATTAAATAAGAACCATGCTTACTGCCTTCTGCTGTGTGACCCTTGGGGCTTAGAGACTAAAACTTCCCTTTGGTCAATAATTGAAATAAGTCATTACAAATGCATTTCCTGGTGATAACAATGGAAAACAAATGTTATAAAGCTAAATCAGTTGTAGCTTCTCACGTAAGTGCTTATGTTTGTATGGTCTGACTGGAATATGGTCTTGCTGATTTATGGTATTAATTTCTACTATTGGAGTAGATTATTCATTCACTCCTCTGAAGGCAACAGGGTAGTCAGGTTGTCCAATGGAAATTCAAACTATTTGCCTGAGCGGAAGCAGAGATGAGAATATGGCCTTTAAACAAAAAAAGGCCACTTTAATATGACATAAATCGCTTGGTTTACTTGCTACTTCAATCCTGTTTTGTTAAACGGCGTTTTGTTTTGTTTTGCTTTGTTTTGTTTTGTTTTGTTTTGTTTTGTTTTGTTTTGTTTTGTTTTAACCTGCTACCAGAAAGATTTATCCATCTCAGACTCTTATAAGTTGACAGTTGTTTGACCCTCAGTGTCCAGGTTCTGTGTCATCTATGAATTTCCAGTGGGCTCTGGAGTTAAGTTAATGGAAGCCTAATCTGCTCTTGGGAATCTGGTGGAACAATAGGGGACTAAGTGCCTAAGTAAATTGCTTGCCTTTTACCTGTAGGCAAGGGATTTGCTGATATTAAATAAATAATTCTGAGTTGGAGCTAGAGTGACTGGGGAACTGAAAACATAAATCAGAGAAAGTAAGCCTGAACTGTTCACCAAAAGATAGGATGGAACCAGGAAATAGAAAGGACCAGGGAGCTATGAATAAGAGAAATCTGAAGTTTTAACAGGGGTCAAGCATTTGTAGCCAAGGTTGGCTTTCAAGTATTTTCCATAAAGTGATATGTGAGAGGACAACACATGTAAAAACTGGTAGCAAGAAAAAAAAAAAACCTTAATGTTGTAAAGTAAGCAACATTTTCTGGTAGGAAATAGCTTTTTATATATTATATAAAAATAAAGTCCCCAGGGGAGAAACATTTCCAATAATGAGAAATGCATTTTTTTATGAAGAAATGTTGCCCATTGTTGGATGTACCTAATTTTAATAATACCTCCCTTGTATTGAACTGAATTTCTCCCCATCAAGTGGGGAGGTGGACCAGGTATCTGAAAGTGGACCAGGTATCTGAAAGTGCTTCCTAAATGATAGATCTTCAATAGTTGATGGCAGCTAGAGTAGATCAATTTAAAATTTTCTCTTCTAAGTGCTTTCTTCATCCCATTAAATGTCCTCATGTGATGTAACCCTTTCTCTGGGATCGTTCAGTATGTTAATATTTTTTTAGATAGCACCTTCCAGTATAGCAAGCAATCAGCCCTTCTCACCTTGGTCCAAATACCACATCACAAGCAAAAGCAGATATAGTACATGGTTAAGGTAGTGGGTGTTAGATTCAGAATTTGTAAGACAGCTCGGCCACATACTTGCTTTGCGTCCTTAAAAAAAAAAAAAGCAAATGATCTTTTCTAATCCACTCTTAATCTACAAACTGTCAATATATCTATGTTGTCCTAAAGACTGAATGACCTAATATATGTATCACAATAGGTACTGTTATTATTAATAATAAACCACTGCATTTTTAGCAGTTTAACACTGTCAGAGTGTACTGGCTTGATGTCTATTTAAACCTCCTTGTTTTTCATGTGAATTGCTCTCAAGCTATCTTACATCCTGCACTTTTGAAATAGAGTTTTTAATTTATAAAAATGGATTTACAAGTTTTCTGATTCCATTTTGCTTTTTTTGCCATATATTTAAAAGTGTATGGATATTGATCTATCATCTTCTAAACTGGCTATTCCTGAAACCATTATGGAATCTGCAGATTTCTTTCTTTCAGTGCACATTTAGGGAGCATCTTCTATGAGTCAAGTACTAAAACAGACATGAAAGATAGAATTAAAACAAATACAATAAATGTTGTAAATGAGTTATTGATAGAACAGATACTAACTGAACTCATACTCTGTACCTACAACTCTGTTAAATCTCTTGAAAGTATTATCTCATTTAATCTTCATCTTGCCCTCTGAGGTAGGTACTATCACTATCCCCTTTGCAGAGAGGAGGAAACTGAGTCTTTTTAGCTGACTCTAAAACTCTCTCTCCTAATCACAAAATCGAAGGAGATGAGGTGAATTTCCAGTGCTCTGTGGGGGATGAATGGCAATAGTGGCACGTGTTTTGAGTACTAACTTCATTCCTGGCTTAAATTTTCTCACTTTGTCTCAATTCTCTTTTCTTGCTCTAAATAATGATTTCATGTTTTAGTATAGGTATCATTACAGGCTGTGTCAAATTTCTTTTTGGAACAAGAGTAAAAATAATCATAGTGTCTGACAGTGTCTTCACATGTTTAAGCCTGGACCAAAAAGAGAGTCTTGGTGGATATGAGTGATTTCCTTAAGTGATATAGATCTACTTCCTTGGTTAGCATTATTTCATCAACTGCATCTCCACACAACTCCACTATTACTTGTTTTTATTTTTCTCCATCATATCACAAAAGACCATGCAGTGTTTTCCTGAACCTACAAACATTTGAACTTCTGCGACATTTTCCTCATCAACAACTTTAGATACTCTCTAAGAGAAGAAAAGATTATAGTGTTGGATTGCTTTTTAATAATTCCACAAAGAAAACAGGTTGTCATTCTTTGTGTTTTTAAGATATACCAACCATCTGTTTGTGTTTTAGGTTTTTTATTTTTTTTCAGAAGGATTCATTTGTAGGATGATTTTCTTATTTTCAAGATATATGGTATTTTGTGTTGCTCTGAACACAATGAACTAGAGCATCCTTGCTGATAAACTTTCCTCGGGGCAAAAGGGGTACTTTGGGAAGCACCACTAACTCTTAAAGCCTATTAGGGCACCGCTCCTGAAATTGCTTCTCGGAAGCTGAGGAATAAAGAGACTTAATGACTTAAAGTAATAGCTTAAGAAATGATACCTTGGTGATCCAGGAGTGTTTCACTTGCAGGCAGGGTAGAACTTACCTACCAGCTCTCTGTCTAGGAGTCAAGCTCTGTGATTTCTAGACCAGACTCTGCCATTAACTGGTTGTGTGCGGTGGCAAATCATTAACATTTCCAATTCTCAACTTCTGCATCTGAAAATAAGAGGACTGGATCACATTATCCCCAGGAGTCCCTTCCTGCTCCAAAAGTCATGATTAACAAAAAAGACTCAGCATTAATAGTGAAATTAAAGGGTTACATGGCAATGCTGTATGTGTGTGTGGTGGGGAGGGGGCAGGGAGGGGATACATATACAAAGTAGAGAACAGATCCATAGAGGAATATTGTGAAAAAAGAGCATTTTTCAGAGGGCATGTCTCAAATAATAACCCACAAATAAATTGTGACAATGTATTCTGTTATACATATATTGTGTTCAACATGATATATGTATATAACATATATACATCATATAAAACATATATATAACATGTACAAAAAATATATGTGTAAATACATATATGCACATAGGAATATAAAAACACTTTCTGTTGTATAACACAGTCAATTAAGTGTCACAATTTGTGGGTTATTATATGAGATAGACCCTCTACAGCTCTTTTTTCACAGTATTCCTCCATGGATCTGTTCTTTGCTTCTTGCTTATTTCAAGAATCTTTACAGATAGGAAGTTCTTTCATTCATCACAGACTGGTTCCTTCTATCACTTATCATGGATCAAAGACTTGAGGGTGGCAAGGTCAAAACAGATTTGAGACCCATGGGATGGCTATAATGCATTCAATAAAAATAAATAAATAAAGTATGTAGAACTCAGTCAATAAGTTATGGTTAAATCTTAACCTAGGGAGTCACTCGACTTTCTTAGGTTTTGAGGACCTCAAGTCGACATTCTGAAAAGACTGTCCACACTAATAAATTTCACTGATGTTGCTGTTTTTCTTGAGATTCCCCTCCAGGAAGTTGCATGTGATTGAGCTTAACTCATTTCCTGTGTGTGTACACTCAGGAGACTCCATCACTGGCCTTTCATAAATGTGTGCTTTACACTGTAACACAATTGTCCTTCCCTGGATGACTCCTGGTAATACCAGCTCTGCTAACAAGCATTCTGGAAGCACTGAGGGTACTACCCTGTATTCTACAGGTTGCCAGAGGCATTTTGCCTAAAAACTAAACTTGATATTTTTTTTCTTTTATTTCTATCACTGGGCTGAGCTTCTGAGAAGGCGCCCACTATAAGCTGCTCCAAAACTTCTCTTCCCCAAGGGTTGAGTAATTAGTTTATCAGGAAGCTGTTTTCCTGATGTCTCACAGATCAGCTCACAGTGCATATAAAGGCCACATGGATTACATATGATATGTGAAGACTTAAAGATGATAATTCCAGGTATGCAAAAGTACTTACAACATGGTTCATAAAAAGCATCAATAATCACTCAGGTAACATTTGTAGTAGAAACATAATAATGGTTCCACTCTTTAAATTATTACCTGCATTTGTAGCTGTTGTTTTTAATGTTGAAGGGAAGGATGATTAGAGTATTTTGCATCAACCATAGCTGAGATTTAACACCGAGATTAAAATTTTACACTTTCCTAGGAAAAGATGATACATACTACATTCCTTTCAAACCTGGTTTCAAAGAACAATGCATTCTTTGAGAATGAATAAAATAAAAAGTAAAGTAATTTCTTACTATGTCATGTATGATTTTGCATTAAAAATATGACAGAAGGTACCATATAAACAAAGTGGAATTTTAACAACATCCAAGGGAGCTGCAGAAAAATATAACTTTGAATAGAACCTCTAGTGCAGTGTATTTATACCAATAGCATACACTAATAAGATTCAACAAGTGTACCTGGAGCAAGAAACCTGTTAACCTCTCCTTGTTTTCAAGTCAAATTAAGTTTCACAAAATGATGATCATTTATTTCATTTGATTCTTAATAGTAGAAAATACAAGAAGTGTCCAAACTGACCCAAACTGGCATTCTGAGAACACTGATTCAATGTTGGTAGCTTAGTTTCCATTGTGATAAAAGTTACCCACCATGATAGTTCCTGGAAGTGGGTTAAATCCATAATGGTGTTGGCCATTATGCAGTTGAAGGGAAATTATGGAGTAGAATCTGTCTGCACAAATCTTGAGTAGGAGGAGTAAACGTTTCATAGCACACTGTGTGATCCATGTCCATCTGGTGTTCTGAAAAAAGAAAAGCCAGAGAGGTCCACAAAACGTGCTTGATGGCACATTAGAGAATGAGAAAATCAGAAGATAATACATATTCATATTTTTGTTGTATTACAATACCTATTAGCAAAGGACACCAGACTGAACAAGATATAATTTCATTTTGTCTAAAAAATTTTAGAAATACTTTTCTTTTCACCTGATGAAGGCAAACATGCTGTTTCCACATATATTTTATATCTTAATGTTAAAAAAGTTTCAATTCCAAATGAAATTATGACTCTAAAGGTGTCAGGTGACCACTTTTCTGTAACCATCACCACAATGCAGATACATACTTCTCCTGCTCATGATTCCAATCTGAATTGTTTAATTTTATTGAATTATTTGTATATGTAACATTTTGACATAAAATGCTCAGTGCAACAACAAAAACCACTTGAAAATACAGAAAATCACAAAGTACCTTTACTCCTATTGCCAAAAGATCATCACTTTAAACATTTTAATGAGTCCTTCTGGTATCACATATATTTACACATATGTAAATATGTGTACTATAGGTACATTTTCCCCCAAAAAGATTGTTATATATTACTTTGTAGGCTCTTCTCTCCATTTACTAATATATAGTATGGACATTTCCCCATGACCATAAATATTTAGTTATAGCTTTTATATCAGTATGTTTAGAAATTAACTTTATAACTAGATGTTATAAACTTGATCTTCATTTATTTATTTATTTTTCTACTTATCTGTTTATTTTTAAAATGTTTTTGTTTATTTTGAGAGAGAGAGAGAGAGAGAGAGAGAGCGAGCAGGGGAGGGGCAGAGAGAGAGGGAGAGAGAGAATCCCATGCAGGCTCTGCCCTGTCAGCTCAGAGCCTGACATGGGGTTCCATCTCATGAACCATGGGATCATGACCTGAGCTGAAATCAAGAGTTGGTTAATTAAGCGACTGAGCCACCCAGGAGCCTGCATCCAGTCATTTTTAAAAGATCATTTGCTTCTTTGCTGGACGCAACCCTATTGCTCCATCATTGGGATTGGGATGAAGAGATACCACTTCACAAGATCTCCTTCAGGGCATCTGACATCTGGCACCTGGGACACACCAAGAGGGTCTTCTTCCCCATTCTGCCCACTCGCTAAATGATAGGCAGCACGTGGGCAAAGTCCTTGTGAGGTGCTACTCCCTGGGACAAACCCCTGGATGGTCGGAAGAAACCCATGATTAAAGAAGGACATTTCAGTCTTCAGTTGAACTGGTAGGTTGGAGCTCTGCTTATGTCAAGGCTGTTAGGGATCAAGCAACAGCAGCTGGGAGTGGGTAGCAAAAACCAGCCCATCTGATAGAGGAAGGCTTTGCATATTTCCAGGCAAAGTCTGGTAAGTTTTCATTTTTTGAATACTTCACTCCCAGTTATGGCTTTCACTGAAAAAAGACTTTTGCCGAACAAATTAGCAGCACCCACACTTTCAGGGATTTTGTCCCGATTTTGGTGTCTAGTCCCTTCCTCTTCCAGGCCCAAATTCCAATTGTGGTCTAGGTGCCCCAGAATCTCTGGTCACCAGGTGCCGGCCATTTGATATTTTCATTCCTACAAAAGCAATGTAGAAATATGATGTCTTTCTCAATCACCTTGTAAGACTCAGCCTAACCATCATCTCTACCACATCTATTCAATTCTCCACCTCTCTTCTGAGTCCTTTGAAATCTTTTATTCCTAATGCCAACTATAGTGCCCAACTCACAGTAAGATATCACAGTAGGATATCAATAAATGTTTGTGGAACTAACGATTAAATGAATGAAGGAGAATGTTAAAATTTTTTTTAATGTTTATTTTTTAGAGAGAACAAAAGAGTACAAGCAGGGTAGGGCCAGAGGGAGAGACACACAGAATCCGAAGTAGGCTCCAGGCTCAAGCAAGGTCTCCTTTGAAGACTAGAACCCTGGCTAAGGTCACAGGGTAGGTATATGAGGGCCATAAAGCTAAAGCAACAAAAACAATTTTGTAAAATTTGGAAAAAGTGTCAGAGGTAAAAAATTGAATAAGATAAAGATAGATCTTTCCCTACATGTTACTCAACTATACTCTCAGAGAAAAGAATATATGAGAAGAAGAAAAAGTTGCCAGAACATCCATGTTGATATGGATTAATTTAGTTCCTGTACTAATCATCCTCCACTTCATAAATAAGACCTCCAATTTGGGTATCAGAAATATAGAAAGGGGCAAAAAGACTGAATCCTGGGGTGGGAGAATATGACTTTGCTTACTTTCACATCTTGTTATTGAGAATGGTAGTTTTCAGTAGTATAGGTATTCTTTAACATGAAAAATTTCAGCAACTAAAATGGATAAGATCTTAGGAACTGTCTCAAAAAGCATCACAGTGTATGAACAACTCTTTATCTGATGACAATACTCATTTATTTACCTTTCGCATTCATGTAAGTTAGTTACATCTCTTGAGACAAGAACATTTCATTGCTTTTTATATTGACTTGGTGAAAAAAAGGTTTTGCCCTTCTGGATTTCAAATATGTCCTCAGAACACTGGAGAAGAAAGCAATTTTGGGGGGCATTTCTCAATATGTTGCTATTATTCATAAGGAAGTATAAAATTTAAAACTAATGGTGAAAAATGCTTAAGTGTTAAAGACCACCGGGAGGCATTTTCTCAATTAACATCTAAGTGATACAACCACATGGAACTTTCTGTATAATTTTCACATTGAAGAGTCTATTCAAGCCTATTAGAGAGGATTTTATATAAAATTTAGAAGACTTTCAAAGCAACACATTTATTTTGAATAACATGTTTTTGAAAACATTCTGTTTTTTCATTGGCGGTATTAGTCTCTCAATGTTTCTTTAGTTCAAAGATTTCTGACAAATAGATAGGAAACCAAACTTATTTTAACCCCACAAGTGGGCAATAATCCTCTATATACAGTCATTGTCTTCATAATTCTTTTAATCTAATATATGTGAAATTTCCTCCGCAGTAATAATATATACTTATGGCTTCCTTTTTGCGGTCTGAGGAGTGAATTAAAAAATAAATATTGTTTCTTTCTTTTTTGAGAGTCAGTGAGAGAGAGCAAGCACGAGCAGGGGGGAAGGGCAGAGGGGGGGGAGGGAGGGGGAGAGAGAGAGAGAGACAGAGAGAGAGAGAGAGAGAGAGAGAGAGAGAGAGAGAGAGAATATTAAGCAGGCTTCACATTTAACCTGGAGCCCTACACTGGGCTCAGCCTCATGACCACAAGATCATGCCCTGAGCTGAAATCAAGAGTTGGATGTTCAACTGACTGAGCCACCCAGGTGCCCTAATAAAATATTGTTCCTATAATGTATATATTTTCTCTGAGAAAATATGAAAAAATAGCATATTTGGAAATTCAGGAACATGTGGCTAGGCACAAGTCAATAGTATATAAAACCTTTCTTTTTAATAGATTTCAGATCTTGGCAATACATAAATACATATCAAGCCAAAACCATTATAATTTTGAACCCCAGATGGAAGTTGTTTATGAACAACTAGAACATTCAGCTTATTTATAGTACAGAAATCAAACACTTGAAAAACAAAAAGCAATTACTGTATCTCCAACCATGTAATGACCATGTTAGACAGAAGAATCACAAATTTAGCTTCATCATTCTTAAATCAAAAGCTGGATTGTAGAGATTATGGCTGTGTTTGGAAAATTAGAGAAAACTAACACTTTCAGAATTACAACACAAAAAAACAATTAAGCTACTACCATTATTCTCCAGAACAATAAAGTTCCACTTTGGAGAAGACACAAAAGTCATCAGAGAAATATTAAAATAAAATTAATTAGATGACAACACATCTGTCTCTGTTTCTTTCTCTCTTCTACGATAAGGATCTTCTTATATCTTCCTTTTGTTTCCAATTTTCCTTTTCCTTCAATGTCACAATTTCTATACCTTTTTATTATTCATTCATTTTTTCTTTATGCATTCTTTTTAGTTACCATGCGATCTTGCACTGTTCTTTCCCTCCTTCCTCCTCTCTCATCCTTCCTATTTGTTTCTTTTCAATTCTTTCTCTTTGTGTCTGCAGAAATAAGACCATTGGAAGCCTCCAAGGAAACAGTTTTCTGTTCAAAAGAAGGAAGAACTTTCTAAATCGGATCATTAACTGAAATAGATGAACAACTTTTCTAAGAGTGACCCTCTCTCGTTAAGAGATACAGAAGAGGAGGATGAAACTGCTTATCTGAAAATTTGTAGAGAAATCTTACATTAAATAGAAGATTGAGTTAAGTGGCCTCTAAATTTCCCTTCAGCATGAAAATATTATTTCCTTAATTCCATTCCTTGATCAGAACAGGTCAGGGAACCTCCCATGAGGCCCTAACACTCAGCAGTGTTCACAACGGTAAATGATCATTCATGTCTGGATCCCCCACCCCATCCCTTGTTTGGGAAGGTGGGAAAGTCCTCCTCCAGGACAACTGAACAAGTACTGGATTTGGCTCACGTTAGTTCCATTTTCTTTTCTGTTCTGCTTTTCCATTTTATCATCATTTCTGCACTTTCTCCTTTCCTTTGCTTTTTTCGCTTTTCTTGCCACAGGCCCATCTCCTCTGCTTCCCTGTCTCTTCTTGCTCTGTTCTCTTTTTCATCTCTTTTCCTTTATTCCTTGTCCCACTCTTTCTTCTTCCTTTCTGCATTCCTATACTTGCCTGGGAAGGCTTGTTTTAGGACTTGACATTCAGTCCCAAGGCTCAGAAGCTCTTAGTCATTAGAGAAGGAAAGAAGATACTCTCTGGCCTCTTTCAGAAACAAAGATAACTTCTCAAGCCTCCCTCCCCCCTTCCCATCCCCTTCCCCCCTTTAAATATTGATGGTATCACACTAACAGCCTACTAATGTAACTTTGGCTGGCACTCTGCAGACGCAAGGAGAGCTGCAGATCCAGTCATAGGTAAGAGGCTTTAGACATCTTTTCCTTCTATCTGTTACTTGCTCTTCTATAGTCCCTGCCCTTCAAGCTTGCCAAGGACAGAAAAACCCATGTGTGTTTCAGTAGATTTTCTGTCTAGGGAGAAACTCCACTTCCCATGTGAGCTGTAAATTTTTCTGATGCTTATCAGCAGGTGCATAGGCTACCTTGGCAGCAGGAGGAAAGGTCAGGCCCTGTGCATCAGGAGGGGCAACTGGGTAGCCAAGATTCTGGGTATTAATGTCTCCATGCTTCTGAGGTGGAAAAAGGAGCGCATTTGGTGTGGGGCCCACTGCTTTCAAATGTTACTAATTCACACCATGTCCTGATGAACTAAATCTGTGGCTACCTCGCTCTCTGGTTTGACAGTGCCCAAAAGAAGGGCAGTGTATTTTCTGGATTCTAATGCAGTGCCATCAGGTCCTGGAGAATTATGAAACAGCTGAGTGCTTAAATGTGCACCACTTAATTATGTGCCACATGTAATTTCAGAGCAGTTCTATTTATAGTGAGACTTTATTTTTAAAAAGCTTGTATTTCGGAGTGGGAGGCGATGCAAATCATTTTAGGCCCTGTAATGAGGCTTAAAATGTGACTCAACGGAGCTGTAAAATTGGCTAGCACTTCAAATGGGTCACATTCAGATCAAGATGGCAAGGAGGACATTAATGGCACAAAAACAAACTCAGAATTCAAAAATTTGAGACTCCCTTGGTCTATGTATTGGGTGTGTCTATGTGGATATTGTGAGTGTGTGTGTGTGTGTGTGTATGTGTGTGTGTGTGTATGTACGTTTTGGGGAGAGGAAGTTATTTATTAGTAGTAAAGATGGACAAGAAGTCAGAGGAAATTCAGGACATCTAACAGAAAGTCAGAATTGATATAAATGTCAAACAAGGTCAGACTGAGTTAAATGCATATTCAGGATGCAATTCCAAATGGGAAAGACATAAATGAGATGTAAGCGTGAGAGGCAGGGCAGGAGGGATAAAGCTCAGAGCGCTTAAGTGAAGGAGCAGTCTTGTCTGGGTTGTCAATTAGGAAACAACAGCCAGGGAAGAGGGGAGATCTCCTCCAGTAAGGCCAAAGTGTGTGTGTGTATCTCCTCCAGTCGGGTCAAAGTGTGTGTATGTGCATATGTATGTGGTATAGAGTATGACTAAAAAATGATCCCCCTGTTTCTCCTTCACTAAGTGAAGAAAGTTTATAATTAATTTGGGGGCACCTAAAAAGTACATTGGCCTCATCTAACAGTGACTATAGCCCCTGTCAACAAATAAAGGAAAGCAGGTTCCTTTTCCATTCCTCTGTCCCCATGTGGCCCACACCCTGCCCACACACTGACCTCAAGCTCTTACACAACTCAGCTAGAAACACAGAGATCATGCATAGCTTTAAAGTTGGCACCCACCCACATAACTGGTTGATCCGAAGACTAGGTCTGTGTGGGATGTGGTGGTCAAGGGTCACCTATAAAACCAGTCTCATGATAATCAGTTGATTGAATGTTTTGATTTTTCTGGCTGTGGTGTTGTACTGGGGGAGACATAGCTGCTCTGTTTCTCATCTCTTCTTAGCTGTTTTCCCTTATGCTTATTTCCTACTCACTTGTGCATTTACCATCAGCTTTAATCCTTACACCTGCTTTTAGGCACAAGCACATTTCCTAACCAATAGTGAACTTTAACTCCTACATCCCACCCATGTCCCCACTCTTGGTGCCATTATTCTTCACTCAGTGCTCTCACACGCATGCTTGCCAAAGCAAATAATGTCAATAGCAGGGAAAAAGTCTTTTGCTGATAAACAATAGCCAAGAGATTAAATAAATGTATTTTCAAGTTCTAATACAATACATTATGAAAACAGCAATGAAAAGATTGAATTTAATCCAAGGATCCACAGCAAAATACCTCCTTTTGAATTAAAAAAAAAAGTCAGTACCTTTAGATACAGATTCAGGGCATTGGTTGGTGCTTTGAAAAGATTGAATTAAATCTTACGGATGACATCAATTAGTTACCTCCTTACTATTTTTTTTAAAATTTTTTTAACGTTTTTTTTAAATTTATTTTTGAGACAGAGAGAGACAGAGCATGAACAGGGGAGGGTCAGAGAGAGGGAGACACAGAATCTGAAACAGGCTCCAGGCTCTGAGCTGTCAGCACAGAGCCCAATTTGGAGCTTGAACTCACGGACCGCGAGATCATGACCTGAGCCGAAGTCGGCTGCTTAACCGACTGAGCCACCCAGGTGCCCCACTTCCTTACTATTTTTAAGAAAAATACTGATGAAAAGGAGTATTAATCTAAATATTAGTATCTAGGGGCACCTGGGTGGCTCAGTCGGTTGAGCGTCCGACTTTGGCTCAGGTCGTGATCTCGCGGTCCATGAGTTCGAGCCCCGTGTGTGTCTCCCTCTTTCTCTGCCCATTCCCCACTCATGCTCTGTCTCTCTGTCAAAAATAAATAAACATAAAAAATATATATAAATATTAGTTTCTAAACTAATTTATTGTCATATATATGACTTAATAAATGATAATATAATAAGAATTGCTACTACTAATAATAGTAGCATCTTATTTATTTAGGGATTATAAAATCTTTTTTATTTACTTAAAATATTTTTTTTGATGTTTATTCATTTTTGAGAGAGAGAGACAGAGCATGAGCGGGGGAAGGGCAGACAGAGAGGGAGACACAGAATCTGAAGCAGGCTCCGGGCTCCAAGTTGTTAGCGCAGAGGCCAGTGCAGGACTTGAACTCACAAGCCGTGAGATCATGACCTGAGCCAAAGTCAGACGTTTAACTGACTGAGCCACCCAGGTGCCCCAAGGGATTATAAATTCTGTGAAGGCAGGGGTCATGTTTAATCGTTACTTAATAAGTGTTTAAGGAATTCTAAATGTTTTTCAAACATATGCTGTCTTGGTCCTCTTAACAATTCAAGGATTCCGTCCTGTTCATGCTTAAATCTTTTATGTGCTTGGTGTTGCAACTGGTAAATAGTAGAAATTTAGCAAATATTTGTTGGCTGAGGGATTAGTAGGGCAAGTATTAACATCTGCTAGGTGAATTCAGAACATATACCTACAGCATGACCATCAACCAATAAACCACCACCTTCTAGAGGGAACAAATATCATCTACTCCTAAAATAATATATTTTACCTTAAATATATGTAAACTATGATCCTAGGCCAATTTTGGGCTTTATTATTGATAGGTCTTTCTCTAGAGGTTGCTGGAAGGATAGGGTTTTTTTTTTTTTTTTGTACTAGTCATATATTTATGAGCATTAAGATTGGAGAAGCCATAGTTGGATACCAAGAAGAATTCTGCCTAGGACTGACATCATACAAGTTTGGCATTTATACATTTATACTTGGAATGGTTCATCAATCTTGCCATGGATTACTGAGATAATGCATGGAGTTTCTGATAATGTTTGCTTAAGAGTTCCAATAGGTTTGAAGTCATGTAAACTATTGTTGATGAGCATGTCTGTCATCTTTCAAAGAATTCCCAGAGGAGATGATGGTGCCCCTGTAGGAGCAGTGATGAGGACAAACACCAGGTGACTTGTTCTGTGAGCAATCTTTTTGAGCCCTAGTGTCTGAGCCTGAGAAAATAAAACCTAAGCCTGAGAAAATAAAAAGTATAGTGCCTACCTCAGATGGCATTGTGAAGGAGACACTAAAACACTTTATAAACTAGAAAATGCAGCATAAAATCAGTTTCAATTATTATCTACAAAATAGAGGTCACAATTACTCATCTATCTTAAAAAGTTGGTTTGAGAGTCAAATGAGATAATATGGGAAAATATTTGAGGACAAGATACTTTTCAACTGCAGAATGAAACTATTATTTAAATGTCCTCGTCAAGGACATCAGTATCTTTTTCTCACGACTAAAAATGAGGGTAGTTCTTTCTAGAGAGGTCCATGGTACCAGCACAGACAGAGTAATTATCACCATTACATGCTCATTGATTGAGTTCTGTAAACTGCTTCTTTAGGATCCATTCTCTATGAACCAATGGACATGATATTTTAAAAAATGCCGTCAGAGTTATAAAACCCACATGTCAAATAAGGTACCTGTTTTCTTAGCATCACTTGCATTTTTTAAAGAGTTGCTAACTGCAAAATCTCTCTCCTTAGAACATAAGTCACTGTAATTGGAACTTTGAAAATAGTAAAGTAGCTAGAACAATGAATAAAGCACAGTTGGAGAGTTTCAAGTAGGGCAGTTTGTGTTTTCTCTAGGGCCTTTCTTAGGAGGAATTAGGAAGTCAGACAATATCGATTACAAACACATATCATAAGAAATTCAGTTGCATATCAGTGATTCTTTGGGAGATAAAAAAATCCTTTCTTGAATAGACTTCAATTTTCCACAAACATAAACAACAAATGTTGGTTTGATTATTCAGTATTTACCTTCATAGTTTCCTAAGTCAGACTAACCTCCAATTTTGAGAAGCATGTATGTGATACTGTTTTTGTAAGTAATGCCTCCATTATCTTCCCTGGCTCTGAGCATGCTGGAAAGAGCAGTTAAAGAGAATCCATTTTGTTTTCCTTCTGAGGGATTCTGCGAGGTGTAGGAGAAGGACAGACCATGTTTCTGGCTGGAGGTGTGGTCTCCTTATGTTACCTTTCCTCACACAGTGTCCCTTCCTTATCAGACATGGCAATAAGAGAGGTTGACTTTCACGCTCTCTTCCTGACACACTGAGTTCTGTGGTTAACAATCAAATCTGTGTTTAAGACCATGGACACTGTGGATACAAATATGGCATAATAGATAAAGAAGTGTCAGAAAACACTTTTCTTTAACAGAGAGCATCTGTCTTTGCTGCTGGTTTCCTTTAAAAGTATCATTCAAAGGGCTAAGAATACCTAGCTTCTACAGATCTGAGGAACCGGGCCCCAGCTTTCCTCTTGAATGGCTTTTTGAAGTCAGCACAATCCCAGTTAATTGTACAGTGCATAGTAATTACTTTGCAATCGAGTAAAGTTTCTTTGTGTGCAAACTACATGGAAGCAGGCAATTTAGATCCATAGTATTATCAGAGTTAATGTTATTATGTAAGGTTGATTTTCTTTTCTTGGGCTTGACCCTTTTTAAAAAATATTTATTTATTTATTTTGAGAAAAAGAGAGAGTGTGTAAGTGGGGAGGATGGGCACAGGGAGAGAGAGATTCCCGAGTGGGCTCCCCACAGAGTCTAATGCAGGGCTAGAACTCATGAACCCTGAGATCATGACCTAAAGTGAAATCAAGAGCTACCCAGGTGCTCCTGAGCTTTACTTTTATAGGTAATGCCTATCACTGCTACTTCTCCCATCCAGGACCATTTCTAAATTGGTTACTGTGATAACTCCTCATTCAAATAATTGGTAAATCTCATAATCTATCCCTGACACCTCTAATTAGCTATTTTTATCTTTGAATCCTTGTTTCAGGCTGTTCTGAAAATCTTACTTTTCTGCAGGCGTATTACTTTATTAATTCTATTTTTTCCTAAGATTCAATACCTTCCCCGGATTCTTTGTTTCCGAGTCCCTTCTTTATTACTCTTCTCCACTGTGCCTTTTAGGTTCTCTTCAAGCCCACTCACCTAACCTACTGCATCCATCCAGAGGTTGTTCTTTTATCCAATGTCAATTGCAAAGTGATTTTATTAACATGTAGATGACTCTGGTCAGAACAAGCTAAGGATGTGTTTGCAGTGGGGTTAATGAGCATGTAGCATACCAACATGCATCACTCAAAAGGGAGAACATTTATTTCTATTTATTTGTGTCCTTACTTTCTTTCAGAAACATTTTGTAGTTTTCATTGTACTATGTCATTTCTCCTTGATAAAGTTTATTTGCATGTATTTTATTATTCTTGATGATTCATTTTTAAAAATTTCCTCTTAGGATAGTTGTTAAAATATGTAAACACAACTGATTTTTTGTATGTTGGTTTTTATCTTGCTACTTCACTGATTTCATTCATTAGTTCCAAGAGGGTGTGTGTGTGTGTGTGTGTGTGTGTGTGTGTGTGTGTGTATGTGTGGCATCTGTAAGGTTTTCCACATGTAATGTCATCTGCAAACAGATAATTTCACTTCTAATTTTCTTTTTTTGTATTCTTTCAAAATTTATTTATTTATTCTGAGAGAGAGAGCACATGAGTGGGAAAGGGGCAAAGAGAGAGGGAGAAAGAGAATCCCAAGCAGGCTCCACACTGTCAGCACAGAGCTTAGGGCTGGAGCTTACAAACTTCAACATCTTGACCTGAGCTGAAATCAAGAGTTGGACACTTAACGGACTGAGCCACCTAGGCACCCCTACTTCTTTTCTTATTTGGATTCTTTTTATGTCTTTATCTTTGGAGAGACAGAGCATGAGTGGGGGAAGGGAGAGAGGGGGAGACACAGAATCTGAAGCAGGCTCTAGGCTCTGAGCTGTCAGCACAGAACCTGACACAAGGCTTGAATCCATGAACTGTGAGATCATGACCTGAGCCAAAGTCAGACACTTACCCGAATAAGCCACCCAGGTGCCCCATCAGCATAGTTCTTAATAGCCAAGAAGTGGAAAAAAATCTGAAATATCCATTGATGGATGACTGGCTAAAGAAAATATGGTATATAAATAGCATGGAATATTATTCAGCCTTAAAAGAGAGGGAAATCCTGTCATCTAATCAATCTTGAGGACATAATGCTAAGTGAAATGAGCTAGTCATAGAAAGATAAATACTGCCTGATTCCACTTACATGAGGTATCTAAAGTAATCATAGTCATAAAAGCAGAGTAGAATGGTGGTCACCAGGGACTGGGGAAGGGATAAATGGGGAGTCACTGTTCAAGGAGTATAGAGTTTCAGTTATGTAGAATGAAAATGTTCTAGAGATCTGCTGAATAACAATATGTGCATAATACTTCCTTGCATACTTAAAATTTGTTGAAAGTAGATCTCATATCATGAGATTTTTTTTACTGCAATTACAAAAAAAAAAGAAGAAAGAAAATTCATCTCTACATTTGGTTGGAGAAATAGATCTAAAACTGGTTGGGGTGGTAGTTGTTGTTAGACTTGTTTTGTTTTAAAATCTGAGGTACTATGATTTACCAAGAACAAAAATTCTATTTTCACAAAAATTTTAACAATAGCAACCTCTTAGTTCAAAAACAATATTTTTTTTTTTGTTCATAAGTGAGTCTGCAAAAGCTGACATTAAAGAGACTAACACAGCTATTGTCTAAAGGCAACAAGGAAGCCACTGACTATTCATACATCTTTAGGACAAGAGGAACTACTCCAAATCTCCCCCACCCTGAGGCCGGGAAACAGTGGGGTGGGTTCAGGACAGGAATAAATAAATATCTTAGTTCTATAATCATGGCTAATGGCTCCCTGCTGAAACTCGGGCTCCCTAGGTGGTCAGTTGGACTCTACCTGTGTTAGGGAAATATAATCAAAACCAAAATCTTCTCCCAACCCAGAAATCCTCTCCCTGAAGGTAGTAGAGAAAGAAAACACTTTTCTCTTGAATAAGCATTAAATCAGAATGTGATGTGCAGTCACAGGCAAATGTTAAGAGCATGCAAAGACAGAAAGAAATCTCCCCCTTTCATATAGCCAAGCAGATATAACCCATTGGGTACATGTTTTCAAGCTAAACAATGACCAGTACTCAAGAGGACTTGACATCACTATTTGCCACATGTAGTTCATCCTAAATTCTCCTGGAAATTGGGGCAAATATCTTTGTTAGCTAATTGGCTTTATCCAGAGGAAAAACAAACTTTTTTATGTTCTCTGATTGTAGGTAGTTTTGTTTTGCAACTTGGAGCAAGGCACTGCTACAGTTAGACTCCTACTGCCCCACAGAAACTGGGAGACAGAGGTACTACCTCCCTTGATGTTAACATCTCAGGGTTGGCTCTCAGGTCCTTGAGAAAGATGATCCTAGGTTATAAAGCTGGCAAGAGGCCTATCTAGTCTTCAAAAGGATTTCTGTACATTTCAAAGAGATGACAAAACACTTAAAATTATAAGCTTCCTAAGGTAAATGCTCTAAGGAAACTGAGGGTATAGAAATCTGCCCCCCCCCCACATCACTGTTCTCAACAGGAAGAATTATTTTTTCTTATTTTTAATGTGTATTTGTTCTTATATTAGAACTGGCAACTTGGAATTCTCAAAGGAAGCCCTGTGTATTGCAGGGTTTTTGGGGATCATGCTGAGCCTCAGAATTCAGAAGGGCCCACGTGCCTCACTGGGGTAAGGTGGAGGGGTCTAGGGAGCACCATAGTCCCACTGTAGCCATGGGAAGAACCAAGCTGGGTCCTGGGGTAGGATGTGGGGAGGCCTCTTGCCCTTAGCTGCCTACGTCTCTTCAACACGGCTTTCAGAATCTTATGCAGTGTCTGATGCTGAGGCCTAGCTGTGCTCAAAGAGATTTTGTTAATAGTGGGGTGTGTGTGTGTGTGTGTGTGTGTGTGTGTGTGTGTGTGAAAGAGAGAGGGAGAGAGAGAGAGAGAGATTTTTATGGAGATAAACCTAGGTCTTTGGGAAGGGTTCTTTCTAATAACCTTAACTTTGACGGATGTGCATTGTGAGTTAATATGATTTTTATTTCAAAAAACACTAGTTTTGAATCCTACCTGAAACTGTTCTTATAAGAAGTTTGATTTTTTTTTCAAAAAGTGATACTTCTTCTAACCAGTTCTTTTTAAACTCAATTTAATCAAACAGCTGAATCCTAGGCCATAGGCTTTTAAATCACCACTTACTGGAGCAGATTCTTTTTTTTTTTTTTTTTCAGTGAGTTTGTGAGAATAAATCTAGCTGTCATTTGAGATGAGGGTAGGTAACAGCCTTGTCTCCATCCTAACTTTCTCTGTTATACAACACTATAGTACTGGATCGGTTGCTCATTAAAAGCATTTAACCCAGACCAAGTGATAATAGCAGGTGTGTGTATCATAAGACAAGATCAAGTAACATCACTCCCATATCAAACTCTGCTTTACTTTGTTTAGCTATCACCACTATTGGTTCTTGATTTCCTACAGATCAAACGAAGGTGAATGACAGCTGTGTTGGAATGACAATGTAAATTGCAATGTGCAAAGCCCAACTGAATGGGAAAAGCTGCGGTTAAGGGGACAGGCATTATGAAGGTCTACACTCGGGATTGGTTTGAATTTCATAGTATGAAACAAATATATGTTAGTATAAAACTGGTTAGGGCTTTAACTACTTTGTGCTATCATGTGTCAAGTTCATTTAGCAAAAGCTTCAAGCAGTGAGCAGGTATTTAATTACCAAGTCTTAAGAGACAATATTACATTTCCAAACTATTTTAGGTTTAGGCATTAGAAAATGTAATTATGTTCTTTACATTATTTCCTCACTGGGAACCACTTTCTTCTTATTCATTTATAAAGTTCATCAGAAATTTATTTGCATTTGCTCCCTTTCCAGATCTTCTCTCTCCTAGACACTAACTGTGCCTTTTAATCAATGAACCCTTGACTTCTTGTGTCATTGAAGAGTAGTTTTAGCAATTCATAACTTTCATACACACACATAGTCATTTTCTGTATTTGACTGACCTACCTAATAAAAAGTAATAATTAATTATCAAGCAATGAAGCGATAATCTGGGAATTTTAGACAAGAAATTAAATGTGAAAGATGCCTGCTATTCTAGGTCTCTCTGTATATTTTTTATCCTCAGATAGATTTTAAGTGTCCTAATAATGCATCCAGGTTTTCCATATCCATCTCTCACAGTGACCATTCAAGTGCCTGAGGCACTGCTCTGCACAGGTAGATGCCCAATAAATGCCCTGTTGACAGAAAGAAGAAATGTGCCAGAAACAGATCCCTAGCTTAACCCTACATTATAAGGAGGACATGACTCTGAATATCAAAAAAGTGAGATGGGAATTTTTAAGATAATTAATTCATTAAGATGAATTAAATCAGCTTATTAGAGCACTTGGCAATGTGTTCTATTATAGACATAATGAATGAGTATACTCCTCTATCGTCTGGCTTTCCAGGAAAGACAGAGAAAGAAAAAGAATAAACTTCAATTACTCCAGGCTTATTTGAATTTTACTCAGCTGACTATGTGTTTTGACCTGGTGCTAATATAATACTAAATAGTTGACTGAAAAATTCTCATGTGTCTTTTGAGGACAGAAATCATTCAATTTTTAGGAGAGAATTTGTTTTATTTTTGTTTTAGATTTAGGAAAGAGTTGAATGATCACTTGGGACTTTTGAAACTGATGTCTTTACTGCATGTAATATAGCAGATCAGCTAGTTTCTTCTTCCACATTCTTGTACTAAAAGAAATATCCTCACATTTATATATGACATTTTTCTTAATCAGAGAGTGGAAATGAATCTGCAAGCCCTTTGGCTTCCATGAACTTAAGGAAATTGATTTAACTGGTTTTTAAGAGAGATTAAATGAAAAATGTTTTTTTTCTAATGCCCCTTTAAAATCAATCATAACAACTCTTGTGTTAATCCTCCAGTCAGTTTTCTAGGTGTGTAGGATGGTTTAGTGTTGGTCTGGCTGTATTTCATGGGCGCAAGACACACAAAAAACTTCCATGCTGTTCTGCCATCTTCGCTTCTCCTCTCCACTTAACTCTTTAACAAGGTCAAATCACCAATGAAAAAGGACAGTTTTGTCCTTGCTGTTAAACACAAAGGACAGTTTTCAGTCCTGGTCTGATTGGTCCTCAGCAGCCTCTCTCAATCATACCAACTCTTAATTTGGTTTCTGACATTATTGCTCCATTACTCTAATAAATTAAAGGATGGATCAATATTTCCAATACTTCACGATACATCCTATAATTTTAATGTGAAGCTCATCACCATCAGTGATATGGTAACTCAAAAACTGTACGCATTGATGAATTGTATTTTCTCTGTTCTCAGTATAGAGGAATGAGTGGCCAGTGTGCTTGGTGAAAAACGAATAGGCCATTAAGAAAAGAAGGAAGGTGAAAGGCACTATCATTTATTAGAAATCTGTGTGCTCAACCCATTGTCTCATTTAATCCTTTTCTTTCAAAATAAGTTTTATTGACTCTATTTTACAATGAAGAAGGTGAGACTCTCAAATTGTGTCTAAGACTTTCTTGCCAGAAAAAGAGTGAGGGACCCAGGATTAGAAATGGGATTTCTTTGGTTTTCAAGTATTTCTAACAACTTATGATGGCACTAACATGATTCAACCAAGGGATAGTCATGGACAAGGCTGGGATAATTTAACCCTCAAAATTGAATACATTGGGGAAATTCATGTTTCAGCTAGACAAAGAATAGAAGCACAGAGGGTATTAAAGGGAAGATCTCTAAGGGCAGGCCAGGGAACATTAAAGTAGGAAATGAAGAATTTTAATTAGATTTATGGAAGACAGTCTTGCCTGTGAGGGCTGTAATTACTGTATCAGATTATTGAGGTGGGGTGTGCCTTTTTATAAGTTCTTAGAACAGAAGGGGCCCTCACCTATTGGATTATTCTCATGAATGTCAGGATGCTTACCCTATCCAGAGCTTCCATGTGTGGTACTTGATCCTTATCCCTACAACTGACTCAGTTGAACTCTTAGTTGGAATAAAGAAAAAAGACTGGAATTCTAGGGCAGAAGTAGAATCTACCATTTGTGAAAGGCCAACAGATTAGCTCAAATACACATGTATAGATATAGATTCAGTATGATCAAAACAGCCTTAACCTTCCCCACAGCTTGACTAAAATTTAGACTAGTTTCTTCCTGACTTGACCTCTCTTTTTTAAAGAGCTTTACTAAGTTACTTTAGAACACTTATAAATTTTTTCTCTGCTCCTTTGAGATGCAAATTTTTAAAAGCTTTTGCCAGTTTTATTCCCAAGACTGTCTTTCTCAAGGACATGGATATTGTTGCTTTGAAATTAATTATCAAGGGAGGTAGTGCCCCTATCTCCTACTGCTTCAAGAGGGTAGAAGCCCAACTTCAGTCAGCATATTGCTTCAAATTGTAAAATTGTAAAACTACCTCCTGTTACAAAGAACAGAAAAGGTTTGCTTGTCCTTTAGGTAAAGTTAATTAGAAGACACAGATGGCCATTACCCCTCCCAGTTCTTGAGAACTCTCCAGCTCTTTGTTTTAGTGGGATTGATTGAGTCCAAACTGAGTTCTGGCCTCTCTCCTTTATTGCAGTAGCCTCAAATAAAATCTTCTTTGACTGTTTAACTTTGTCCAGTGCAATTTTTGCCTCAACAGATATTATAAATATATCCTCAGTTACATGGTAAGCATTTTTGAAAAGGTGAAAAAAGCAGCAATTTAAGACATAAAGTATAGTATTTTTCAGTTGGTGCAGAAAACATAATTAAATGTTTATGTGATTCCTTAGGTAGTCTTCAGGGAGAAATTGTAAACTTTATTACATGTATTTTATTTTTCATTTAGTTTTTAACTAAGTCAATGTATATTTTACAAATATTAACATGTTGTTTTGTCTGGGTTTTGTGCAAAAAAAGATGTACAATCCCATTATACTTAATGTGAGTGGCTTTTTTGAGAAATGGTAATTTTTTTTCATGCTTCTAAGTTTCTTACATTGTAAGCTGCTCATTTGTTTTTTTGTTTTTTGTTTTGTTTTGTTTTTTGAGTGTCCAATTCCTCTTTTTTTTTTTTTTTTTTGCTAATATATCTATATGACTGGCTCTATAGCTAAATATAGCAACAGATAACATTTTTTAATGGAACATAGGGCATCATTCTCTGTAAGTAGTTTTGTGTCCTGATTTTTTAAAACTTAGCTTACATTGTGAGAATTTCCCCCAGGTCATAGACATCCAGAGACTGTTTTATTTATTTATTTTTTTATTTTTTATTTTTTAAAAATTTTTTTTTCCAACGTTTTTATTTATTTTTGGGACAGAGAGAGACAGAGCATGAACGGGGGAGGGGCAGAGAGAGAGGGAGACACAGAATCGGAAACAGGCTCCAGGCTCCGAGCCATCAGCCCAGAGCCTGACGCGGGGCTCGAACTCACGGACCGCGAGATCGTGACCTGGCTGAAGTCGGACGCTTAACCGACTGCGCCACCCAGGCGCCCCCAGAGACTGTTTTAAAGAGGAGAGGCATTAGGGTGCATCTCTCTGACAACCTCTTATTTTGTGTTGGTTCCCAAGTGAAGTCCTTTTGCTGTTTTCTGAAGTCTGTTTACACAAGAGTTATCAAGTGGACAGAGGTTTGTTATCTTCTGGGGTTCCCTAGGGATTCTTCTCTGTGTTGTGAGCTCGTAAATTGCACTCAGTAGATTGCTAAGTCTTTGATGCCATCCCCGTCTTCTGGAAAAATTAACCCTATTTTGTATCTAAGGTTGCTGACCCCCAGTGACAGTTCTCTGTATCCTAACAGCAAACAGATCATTGAGTCAAAAGATGGTTGGTTGTGTCCTCTCCTTATTGGTTCTTTAGCTGAGTAGTATGCCTATTTGCTAATAAATTATGTTGCTTTGTTTTTTTTTCAATATATGAAATTCGTTGTCAAATTGGTTTCCATACAATACCCAGTGCTCATCCCAAAAGGTGTCCTCCTCAATACCCATCACCCACCCTCCCCTCCTTCCCACCCCCCATCAACCCTCAGTTTTTTCTCAGTTTTTAAGAGTCTCTTATGCTTTGGCTCTCTCCCACTCTAACCTCTTTTTTTTTTTTCCTTCCCCTCCCCCATGGGTTTCTGTTAAGTTTCTTAGGATCCACATAAGAGTGAAAACATATGGTATCTGTCTGTAAACTGCTTATTTGTGTGTGGGGGGGCATTATCCTGGTGGTTAAACATATTTATAATGCTAAATTATTAATTCATCATTAATCTTTCATATGATTTATCAATGTAGATATTAGTTTTGAACTCAGAATCTCATTGTGAGTTATACTCTTCTACACAGGTTTTATTGTCTGTTAATTTTTATGTCTTTAAGTAAGGAATCATAATACACTTGGGAATTTCCTTATATATTATTTAGGTAACTATCTTAAGTAAATGACTCAGGTCATTATTTGGTTCCCTTGGGTTTTTTTCACTTGGGTTTCTAGGAATTCATGCATATTGGTATCACTATAACATTTTGGATCATTCTTGGTTCCCCAAGTAGATGAGTAGTAGATTATATTATATCTAGAAGTCAGATGGCTTTAGGATAATTCTTTAAGCTAAAACTGAGTCTCCTATGAATCTTTTTGGGACCGAGTATAAGCTTTAGCTAGCTCAAATTTCCTAGTACCATGCATCTATTTCACCAATTATGACAGCTAATAAGACTCACTTCTATAACATAGAAGTTTATTCTAGAACTGGTTTTGATTTCAGACTCTGAGACCCCATATTACCTTCTGCTAAATAACTTTGTTCAGATTATTCCATGTGAGTTTAGACAAACACAATGATTTATTGGCCAAATTTAGGATTATTGAGTCATTGTCAAGCCATTCAAATTTCTATCTCTGAATTTGTCCTTCCTTTCTCTGATTATATTCTAAAGCTACAAAGGTTTTTTTTTAACAATAACAAGGCATCTCGAGACTGGAGTGGTATCCAGTTTCAAATATGTCACAAGGCCACTCCAGCAGTCCTATGAATAGGGCCACATGGAAGGAGCGGAGGCCTCCTGCCAATAGCTAGTGAATGAGCCATCTGGGAAGTGGATCCCCCAGGGAGGCCCAGTCAAGACTTCCAATGACTGCATCCCCAACTAACACCATGACTGCAACCTTTTATGACACCACTGAGCCAAAACCATTCAGCTAAGCTGCTTCTGAATTTCTGACTCACAAAAACTGTGAGATAATATTTGCTGCTATTTTTAAGATGCTAAATTTGGGGATAACCATTTTGCAGCAATAAATAACTAATGCAGAGCCCAAGTTTGTGTGTGTGTGCCTGTGTCTGTGTCTGTGTGTTTTCTCTTCCTTATGGTGGATTGTCTGCAGTACTCTTGTAATATTTTCCAGCTAATTGCCACGTTGGAGGTGGGGATTGAGTTTGAGAGAAGAGGATTGGAATAGATATGGCCCAGAGGTACAAGCTGAAGCACATTTTATTATCAATTGTCACAGAAAATTGATATCTTGAACAGATGAAAGTAATGATCTCCAATTTAATAGTTATGCCATATTCAAATTCTTTTTACATATTGCAGCCAGAAAAATTCTTTTTCCGTATTGCATTCTATGAAGGGTAAATTTTACTATCCAATTCCACTGCTTAAAACCTTTTGAAGATCAAAGAACTCCATAAATGGTTTGACAAGAACTTTTTTTTTTTTTAATGTTTATTTTTGAGAGAGTGAGAGACAGAGTGTGAATGGGGCAGAGAGACAGGGAGACACAGAATCTGAAGCAGGTTCCAGGCTCTGAACTGTCAGCACAGAGCATGACACAGGGCTTGAACTCATGAACTGCAAGATCATGACCTAAGCCAAAGTGGCTCAACTTAACCAGCTGAGCCGCCCAGGTGCCCCATAAGACCTTTCTTAATCTGGGCTCTGCTGATCTCTCCAGCCACTCCTACTTATGCTTTCCCAACAACTCCCATCTCTGGTCTTCCTGGGGGGCGTTCTATATGTGAATTATGGCTGCTCTCACTTGCCAACCTTGCTTAGGCTTTCCCCTCTGCCTGGAGTTCTACACTGTCACTCTGCGCCGCTCCCCGCCAACCTTTTTTTTGACTCCATGTTGCCCACGAGTCACATTTAGCCTTTCAAAATTTTGTTTCAAAATTTCCACAGCCTTTTTGAAAATTTTGAATGAACACTTAAAAAATATGGATTTCCTCTAATGGAACAATCTAAATAAAGATGGGGCAAAATGGAGTTGTTCCTCTGCCCTGGAGACACAAAATGTGTGCCCTGGCCCCTACTCCAGACCCCCTTCTCTCACTGATTGCTAAAAGTACCACTTTTAGCAAGCAGTGTGAGTTAGTCCAAGTCCTCAAAGAAGCAGATGCCAAGAGAGGATTAAATGTGTAAGAATATAATCAGGGAAAATGCCTATATGAAAGGAGATAGAAAGACATTTTAAGGGTACCTAGGATTTGTTTTAATCATGTGTGGTAAGAAACGCAGACATGGAAATGATACAGTTTCCTATAAATAGGTGGTATACCAGCGTTGGTCAGGAGACATAGGGAACTGAAGAGAATGTGGGCAAAAACCTTCAATGTGGTTTCTGAAAGAAGGCATAGGTGGAGGTAGGATATGCAGGTTTGGGATTGGTGAGTCTGAACAATTTCAGTGGACTCTAAAAATAGGGGATGACCTTAATTTTTTGGTTCCTGGTCTTCAGGTGATTAAGGCAAGGGAATAGTGGCCTGGAATATAAAAGCTAGATAAAAAGGTGGTTGGGTCTAGGGGCTCTGGATCAGTTGGTTTGCATTTGAAAGACATGCTCAGGAGCAAGTTGTTTATTATCTCTGGGAAATGGCTAGCCCTGGGAAGGTCATTCCTTCCAAAGTCACCAGAGTCCTAAGATGTCAAAACATCAGAATACAGAAAATAAAAAGACATGGTTAATACAGGGAGTATGCAAAGGCTGGGAACCAACAGACTACCATGCAAATCTGAGCCTGAGAGAAGGAAGAGGAAGAGAAGTTCTTTGAGTAGAAGCATCCTAGAATGATAGTCTGAGGAGGATTTAACAAGGCAGTTGGGAAGAATGCCAAAATTTGCCAGTGAAGGAGTCCCATGTCCCCTAGGAATAGGACCTAGTGCCTGATCACCCTCTGTCATTCGATGGGAATAACACATAGGAGGCATGGGTCAGTGTGAATGCAGCCATGGGTACCAAAGTGTAGCAGCAGGGGCCTTCAGTCTGCTGTGCTTCCTGTAGGAGGGAGTCTTGGGAGGCACATTCTTCTGGCTGCCACAGAATGTCATCCTCATTTCGGATGTAAGGAAATTGCATTTCAGAAAGTTTAGGGAAATTCCCCAGAGTGAGAGTGCTAACAAATAGAGGAGTTGGAAATTCAGTATTAAAACTGTTTGTTCATACCCCCATGCAATATGTCACCATATTAACAGACAAGCTACTTATTCATCAGACAGGGTTTTTTAAAAGTCTCAGGAGACGTGTCCATCTGTGGTAGCTTCAGCCAATTCCCTTTATCCGTATAAAGGGAATTGTTAGCTGGAACCAGTGGATTCATCATGAAATTGATGAATAAGACAATTTTGAAAAGTGGTTTTAATTTATCAGATATTTAGAATTCAGGTATTCAGAAGAGTTTATTTAATAGGTTTAAGAAATATTTTCTCAAAGAAAATATAATCAAAAACTGTTCTTTATCATTTCCACATTTTTTACTGTTTGATATTAGCAGCCCCTAACCTGGAGGTCATACAATCACAATGTACTCAGGCATTGTTAGCATTGGGATCAAGCACTGAGGTGATTAGGTTTATGAGGTCATGATCATTGGCTTAACCTTGAGGTCAAGTTAGCTTTATCCAGGCCCAAGGTCACAGACTTGACCTTTCAGCCAAGTCATATCGCAAAAGTATATACAAGAACACCAGCACTTCCTTGCATCATATTAAGATGAATTCACTACAACTTTACTGCCCCTCCCAACTTAGGCACAAGGCATAAGCATTTATCAGATTCATAGGCGCCAGTCTATTCCACTGATGAGTTTCACACATGCCCAATTTATCTACTGATAAAGTTTCATCCAATTTTAGTGTGGTAAGCTTTTTCTACAACACTCTGAAAAATGTAAATTACTATAAAAGTATGTTATTAATGTTGTATGACTATAATAATGAGGATAATAATAATATTTCTCTTATGGTCTAGTCCTAATTTGTATGGTAGGAAGCCTCTAAAAGAACCCTAATGATCTCTGCCTCATGATGTTCACAGCCTTATATAGTTATCTGCTCTTGAGTGTGGACCAGAGCTAGTGACTCAATAGCACAAAGGTGATGTGATGTCACTCTCGACATTAGGTTACAAAAAGACTATAATTTCCGTTTTGCTCACCATCGTTCACTCTTTCTTGCTTGAGACCTTGCTCTGGGAGAAGCAACCTGTCCTGTTTTGGAGAATACCATGTGGAAAGGAAAAGAGGTCTCCATCCAACAGCCAGGGAAGATATCAGGCCTGCCAACAGTTGTGTAAGTGAGCTTAGAAGTGGATCATCTAAGGCCTGCCGATAGTTCTGCCCTTGAGCTTCTAAGCCGTCCTGCCCATGGTCAGGCCTTGAAATGACTGCAACCTGGGCTGACACCCTGATTGCCACGTTGTGTGACAGACACCCTTAGCCAGAGAATCCAGTCAGCCATGCCCAGATTCCTGACCCATAGAAACTTTGAGATAGTAAATATTGCTTTAAGACACAAGGCTTTGGAGGCAATTTGTTATTCAGCAATAGGTAACTAATATACCTGAGACATCACATAAAACATTTTGGATGTGACAGTTTGCTGCAGGTTCATGAAGAACTCAGGTGAGTTTGTAATGAAACTTCCTTTTTTCAGTATCACCAAAGGATTTGGACAGCTTAAAGTGGGAACAGATACTGTTCTTCCTCAAAACTTTAACAATTTTCATTAAGGATTCTCTGAACATTTCATATTAAATTACTCCTATTATTAGCTAAACCTCTACCATGTAGGTCAGAATAAACTGGAAAGGGCTAGAAAGGAAAAGTATATTTATGCTCCTATGCAAATCAGTGAAAAGAATTAATCTTTATTTTAGAATCACCAGTGAAAGTAAAAATAGTTTGGAGTTTTGCCTCTGGAGTGTTCAATAAATGTTTTCTATGGAAATACATTTGTTCTATCCCAAAGTATGATATGGCACAGTGCTATGAAAATCCCAAATGTAGCACCTAGTAAAAAGCCATTAGTGAAATATTTACTAAAAATTCATTGATTTTGACATAAATAATTTGCACCTTTAATGACCTATTCCACATCTAGGATCAGCAAAACTAGTTTCCCATTGCCATGGAAGCCTAGGAAAATTGTAAGCGCTTCTCCTTCAGGAAGGAGGCAATGCAATATACCAAAAAGGCTGTGGAGTCAAATACACATAGGTTTGATCCTGGCTCTTCCGTTTATGAGCTGTGCGACACTGGGCAAGTCACTTCCCCTCTCTAAGTTCCAGTCCCTTTTCTGTAAAGCAAGGACGATAATTCTGACCTCTTGGGGTTATCAAGAAAATTGAATGTGATACTCTTTGTGAAGCACTAGGCCAGACACATTGCAAGGATACAAGAAATGGAAGTTATTATTGATATTATTATTATTCAAGGGTGCCTGGGTGGTTCAGTCAGTTAAGTGGATGACTCTTGATTTTGGCTCAAGTCATGATCTCACAGTTCTGAGATGGAGCCCTGCATGGGACTCTATACTGAGTGTGAAGCCTGCTTGGGATTCTCTCTCTCTGTCTCTCTCTGTGTGTGTGTCTCTCTCTCTCTGCCCCTCTCCCATTTGCACACTCTCTCTCTCTTTCTCTCTCTCAAATAAATAAACTTAAAAAAGAAACTCCTTTGTTATGAAAATTCTAGAAAATTTTCCAAAGCAGTTAGTCACAACAACTCAATTACCCCCAAATATTCACTGATCTCTTATTCTACCTGTTTATCACTTTGTGTCCACCATTTTAGCCTCCCCTCTGTTTTTTACGGCTTGTCAAATCAGAGTGAAAGGAATATAAACATCTGTCTAGGCCTAAAATCCCCATATATTGGCCCAACTTTTCCTGGGGAAAGCTTTCTCTGCCAGAAGACAGAAGAGAAAGATACTTAACAGGATAATCCCTACCCACAGGTTTAGAGTAATATTTATGTACCATTTTAACTTATAGGACATTCATGTACATATAAGAGTGATCATTTGTATTTCACTTCATATCACTAATTAACTCTAGCGATGTGTTGTATGTTCACATTCACATTCACATTTTAAAATACTAAACTGTATTTATGGTGACCATGCTATATATCAGATTTTAGGGTAATTTTGAGAGTGAAGCACCTAGTTGGAGTGTGTCACTTGAGACATGACTTTAAAAACCATAACTAGGCAATAACGTTAACATGGTGAGTTTCAGCCAGAGTTTTGCAGAAATTCCCTTATTGCAAAGAGGGGCCAGACATAATTGTGAGTTTCCTATGAACACTTGACACAGTCTAAACTGGTCCTTACTATGATTCTTTATAACTGTGATCTGTTTGTTTTCACAAATAGATTTATGTTTACTTGTGGATTTATATTTCTAAAGATGGTCTCTTTCACTAAGCTGTAAGCTCAAGAGGGTAGGGATCAGTAGTATTTGTTCACCATACCATACACAGCCCAGTATTTAATAAATATTGGCTAAATATTGAATTAAAGAATCAACGTATGTGTTCATGGTATAGTTCTTGCTGATAAACTTTTGCCTATGTTTGACATACTGCATACTGATGGTGAACATTTTAAAACATATCTTTAGATTTTGATAACTATAACTATAACCATAACTATAACTTTGTATATATAACTCTTCCTATATATTATAATTTATTGGGGAGAATTAAACCTCAATCCAGAGTTTGAAAAGCTTTCATTTTAAGACTGAAGACTTTAAAAAGGACGTCATTAAGAATGACAGACTCAGCCTTGAGCAGTGATAGGCAATGGGTACAAAAGGCTTGGTACCAATAAAAAGGATGATTTTGAGACTGTTCATTCCAGCACTGAGTCAACCCCTGGACACCACACAAGATGATTCAGATTAATATACCCACATGGTGGCTTTGTCTTGCTTGCTGCTATCTCCCCAGAATAAACAAAGTGCTTAGTATAGAGGAGGTACTTATTAAATGACTCTGGAATACAGTGCCCCGTTGGTGTAGATTGTGAGCTAAACTAAATCCAATGAATAGACGCTTCTTGTGTTTAACGCAAGAATTTAACAGGCAGCTTTGATGATGACTTTTGACAGCATTAGGTTATCTCTGGATTCAAACATAATATTCCCCATAAATAATTTAGAGAAGGTACATTAAATCTGGAACAGCTTATTATTAGTTTTCCAAAGGTTTAATAAAAAGTTAAATGAAAGTTATCTGCACTAACAGCTTCTAGTTACTCAGTTTGGAAACAAAACAGTGACGTTTCTTCTTGCAATAGGTATTAGCTGCCAATAGAAAGAAAAAAATATTTAAAAAGAGTGTTCATTGTACATAGAGAATAATTCACAGCATGATATTAGTTTTAGAACTAAGCTGGTTTTAGGCAAAGTGTTTTCTTTAGAAAGGTCAGTCATATACTATAATTTCCTTTGAAGGGACATAGGTAATTTTGAAAAACCTTTTGAAGAATGGAAGTCAAAGTGGTCTGACTAAAATGTGAGTATTTTATTAAAGTGATATTTACAGCAGACAACTCTGACTCATGCTCCTTTCACACTTTACCCATCTCATCTCTCACCCCCAAGTTTAGGACAGCTTTCATTTTTTACTCTGCTTATCCTCAGAATGTTGGAAATTTTATAGGTGTGTATTACTTTGCCAAACATTTTTTATGTGAACTTGTATTTAAAGTCTGAGTATATCACCTGTTTCCCATAATTATAAATTAATTTAATGACATTAAACATAATGTTTATACTACTGCTGAGAGTACTGCTAGATATTTAAAAATTGTTTTTGATTACATAAGACTTAAATATATTCCTGTTTAAAAAAAAATACAGCTGTCACTAAGACTCAAGTTTCATTTATTCACCACCTCCAGCTCTAATCCCTTTCTCAGAGGTAATAATAGTTATCAGTGTGGTAGGTATTCCTCTGTTTCTTGGGTTCTTTTATAATACATATTTATAGTATATATATATATAATATATATATATACCTTTAGATATATTTTATATACCTTATTATATTATATACTTTATTATATACCCTTACATAATACAATTTCCATTTTTAAGTTTCAGTGCCTTGGACGATTTTTCCATATTAGTACTTACAGATGAAATTTAATTGAAGATTTCTTCTACAATTTGTACTGAGACATCTATTTTTGTCTGATCTTCCCCCATGAATTTCTAAGGTATAGCTAATCAAATAAGATTAGTACTATCAGGAAACCTACAAATGGGCCCTTAAGTTAGTTTTGCTGCATAAATATTAGAGGTGGCAAACCAGAAGTTATCACTGTAATGCTTCTAGCTACCTAACATTACACACTGAAAAGCTACCTTCTTCTTTACCTTATTTCCATGGCATATTTAGAAAATTTCCTAAAGGCAGATTGAAACAGAAAAAAAAATTGAATCTTAATCCTTTAGAATTCACTCTTTCTTTTTTGTATTCATTCATTTATACCTTCATTTAACATTAATCTAATGCTATGTATGAAGCATTTTTCTAACATCTAAGAATGAGAATGTAAATACCTGACCCCTAGCCAAAGGAAGTCATGGTTTACTACATGAAAGCACCTAACTAACAAATAAATTCAACACAGTGTTTAAAAGCTGCACAAGACCGATGAACAAGACCATAGCTGCACTGTGGATAGAGGGATGTTTCAGACAATTAACCATTATTTATTAACCACCTATATGTGCTAAACACCATGCTAGGTGATGGTGTCGCATGGACCTTTCATCTTTTGTAAACGTAAAATATTTACCTAAATCTCTCTTTTTTAAAAAATATTTATTTCTTTTTGAGAGGGAGAGTACAAGCAGGGGAGGTGCGGATAGAGAGGAAGACAGGATCTGAAGCAGGCTCTCTGCTGACAGCAGAGGGCCCGATGAGGGGCTTGAACCTGAGAACTGTGAGGTCGTGACCTGAGCTGAAGTCGGAGGCTTAACTGACTGAACCACCCAGGCAACCCTACCTAAATCTCTTTTAATCCTAAAGCTTTTTTCTGGTTAAGTGGTTAAGAGCAGAGGTTCTCATGCCTGGCTGTCTAGGTTCAAATCCTTCTTCTGTTCTTTCCTAATTGAGTGATCTTGAATTTAACCTCTCAGTTTCATTCTCTATAAAATGTGGATATTTATAGTATCTAACCCATATGATTGTGCTGAGAATTAATACACATGAAGCACTTAGAAAAATGTCTGACATGGAGTCATTAGTCTGTATGTATTAATTACTATGATGTCACCTTTAGTGGCTTCAATTTATTAAATCTCATCAGGCATTTTCTCTTTACCTTCAGTTCTAGATGTCTAACCTTTTTTCTTAGAGTGGATTTCATGGAGTGCCATGAAGATTGGCCACTGTACTCACTCACTCACAACTTAAAGATAGATTTCATTTAGGTATCTCTAGGATGAGGGGAAACAGTTATAATCTGAAAATAGCTTCAATCCAGTTACACCTTAATAAGCACCAGATTTAGTTCTGAAACAGACACTCAAATACAATTTCTTTAATAGAAAGAAAATAAATAAAGTGAAGGAGACTTCAGAACAAAACGCACACACAAACATACACATTTCTGATCCAAGTCTTGTTTGAATGAGTTCTTTAAGAAACTTCATGGTACAGATATTATAAATGCAATATATAAGGTTTTTAAAAAACCTTACTGATTGTTTATCTAAAATTTACCTAGCTGGGAACCATGTGTCTTATTTGGCAACTGGGGATGGTGGGGGGAACACATCTCATATGTGCCTGGGAATGCTTCCACATGTTATTATGTGTCTTTGTCCTGCTTCTCTCTCACCCTGCCCTCTTCAACTCTTTAGAACTCTCTCTCTAAAAGCGTTATGTGCAATCATTCTTTTGAACATTTAAATTTGCTGAAGAAAATAGCATAACCACACCCACAATCCGGTATTATCAGACTTATCCTTTCTTGCTGGCCCCTACTTTACTACCTCCCAACCCAAACTCATTTCTTTCTGTCCTCTGCTTCCTTTTGGAAGTTTTATTTTTATGACTGCTTTTCTTCCTTAAGCAATATGGCTTCTCATATGTTAAGATCGGTTGCTGGAGTACAGGGACAGAAAATAAATATGAAAAAAGAAAACCTCGTGAGCCCAGAAGTAAGATATCCATTATTTCAACCATTCTATTGCTGCTGTCCTTATCCTCATTCATTTGTCCTTCCTTCCGTTGTTCCTGACTGATCATATGCAAAGCCTGGATCAATCCAGATATTCCCTTTCTTTTCCCCTGAAATCTGAATACCATAGCAGGAACCTTTATAATGTGCAGATTGGTGCCACTATAAATTGATAGCTTCCAGCCAAAAACGCATATTCAAGGCTGTCAGAAATATTCTTATTTCTTTCTAACTAGCTTTCTCTCCCATTGTCCAGGTTGGCTATTTCAAAACAATTCTATTTGTTTCAAAACTTTGTAACTTCAGGTTTCACCCTTGGTTCTAAGTAATTAACTTCATCCTCAACCTGCAGAGAAAACAGAAACCATCACACCAGATCTTCCTCACCTTCCTTAAACTCCGTATACAATTTGTCTGAATCAATTCTTCCCCAATGTTTGTGTTTACATTGGAAGAGGTACTTTCTGTTTCCTAAAGTTTTTAATGCTAAGCCTGTCTCTTTCCTCAAGGATTGTGTTTTATCCGTTTTCAACTCTTTTATCTAATTTACAATGGTTGAAGAGGATTGAAACACTTCATGGCCTTTTGTATCTTAAACAAGGAGGCAAACATTCACCCCACTATCTCCGTCCCTACAACACTACTTCCTTTGTCCTCTTCAAAATCAAGCATTTTGGGAAAAAGAGATCTAGAATTGCCACTTGTAAGTCTTTATTTAACCATTAGCCATCATGGGGCGTCAGGGTGGCTCAGTCAGTTAAGCGTCTGACCTTTGATTTCCGCTCATGTCATGATCTCACGGTCCATGAGTTCAAGACCCATGTTGGGCTCTGTGCTGACATCTCAGAGCCTGGACCCTACTTTGGATTCTGTGTCTCTTTCTTTCTCTGCCCCTCTCTGACCCATACTCTGTCTCTTATTCTCTATCTCAAAAGTAAATAAACATTAAAAAAATTAAAAATAAACAACCAAACAGACAAAAAAACCATTAGCCATCCTGCATGTTAAAATCTGCTTTAAAATGAAACTTTTCACAAAGATTCTCATTGCTATCTTTGTTGCTAAATCTAATGAAAGCCTTTTAATCTTTATTTTACTTGATCTTTCTTTAGCATATTTTCCCCTCGAATTTCTTTTTTTGTTGTTGTTTATTTATTTATTTTGAGAGAGACAGAGAGAGACAGAGAGAGAGAAAGGGAGGGGCAGACAGAGGTACAAAGAGAATCCTAAGCAGGCTCTGCACTGTCAACACAGAGTCCAACGTGGGGCTCAAAACTATGAACCGTGAGATCACGACCTGAGCTAAAGCCAAGAGCTGATCCTTAACCAGCTGAGCCACCCAGGTGCCCCTCCCTTGAATTTCTGTGATACCACACCTTCCATCTCATTCTTTCTCCCTCCATTATGCCTTTGATTCCAACATCCATAGCTCCAAACAACCTGTATTCATTTCTTATGGCCACTCTAGCAAATTACCACAAACAACAGAAATTTCTTCTCTTACATTCTAGAAGCCAGAAGTCTGAAATTAAGGTGTTGGCAGAACCACTACCTCCAGAGGCCCTGGGGGAGATTTTGTTCTTTGTTTCTTTCATCTTCTGGTGACTGTTGGCATTTCTTAACATGATAGTTAGTTTTCTGTGTCAACTTAGACTATAGTTTCCAGAGATTTAACCAAACACTAATCTAGATGCTGCTGTTAACCTAATCATAGGTTAACATCTATGATCAATCACTTGTAAGTTAAAGGGAATTATTATGCAGGTATAGTATTATTGTTAATTAGAAAAATAGATTGTCACAATAAATGGACCTGGGAAGAAGGATGCTGAATTCCCAGGTGACACTTGTTTTTCTGGAGTTCACAGATACCTCGCTATCTTCCGATCCCCTCTCTGCTCTGAGGCTGTTCTCCAGCCTAGCTCATTAGTATGCTCTTCATCTGCAGAGGGTGAGGACAAGCAAGGTCTGACCACTGAAATCACAAAACACTGCTTAGGGAAGTCATAGGATGGTCAAATGAATGGAGAGGTGTGCCATGTTCACCAATAACATACATGCTAATACAATCCCAATATAAATTCTAGTAGTTTTGTGTAAATTAAAAAATTGGTTGTAAAATTTCCCCAAAACAGCAATGGATACAAACAAACCAATACACTCTTGAGGGAGTAAAATAAAGTTGGGGAACTACCAATAATTGAAGAGACAGCTAATAAGCAATATAGTATAAGGTCAAGAATGGACAAAGAGAGCAATAGAATAGGAAAGAGGATCCAGTTGTAGACTCACATCTATCAAGTCATTTGACTTAAAATAAAAGCATCAATACATTTAGTGGAGAAAGGGGTGATCTTTTCTGTAATTAAAGGTAGATCAATTGACTATATGGGTAGAAAATTAAACTCTACTTCATATACTACACTTAAGAATTAATTTGAGATGGATTGTGCACCTAAATGTGAAAGGTAAAACTTCCATTCATCAAAAAATCTCCATTAAAGGGGAACATTATGTCACAGAATGGAAGGAAATACTTGCATCATGTATGTCTGACAAGTGTCCAAAATATAGAAAGAACTCCCTCAAATCAATAAGACAGTTTAAATTTTTAAAATTACATGTATCTTAAACAGTCATTTGGCAAAGGAGAATATCCAAATAATCAATAATTATATAAAAAGGTGATCTACATCATCACTCATCATGGAAATGCAAATTAAAATAACAATGTGATATTGTGATATTCTTCTTTTCACCAAATATCTGAAATTAAAAATACCAACCATACCAACTGTTGATGAAGGTAACAAACAACTGGAATTCTCATATTTTACTGGTGAGAATATAGAATGATGTAACTCCTTTGAAATATTAGCTGTTTTTGATAAATCTAAACATAAATTTCTCCTATGACCCAGAAATTCAAACCCTGGGTATAGACTTAAGATAAGAAGTCAATACTTTTATACATATTATATATTTTTTTATTTTGTATTATGTGTATATTATACATATACACACACAGAGAGAATAAGGACAAAAACATTCAAGCAACTGTATTCATAATAGCTAAAGATTGTCCATCAATAGAAGAATGGATAAACTGTGATGAGTTAGTAAATGGAATTCTACCCAGCAGTAAAAATGAACTAATGGTAATATAATATAAATTTATCAAGCTTTTCATTTAAGAATACACATGTTTTGTCAGCACCACTCTGTAAAGAATTCCATTGTTTTATCTAAGTTATTAAGTTATGACTCAATTAAAATATAAATACAAATATAAAAAATACTCAAGCTAATCTTAAGCAAAATTAAATTCAGGATCCCAACTATTATAGTATAGTTCTTTGTATGTAGGGGAAAATGCTAGAAAGTTAAAAAACAGGTTTTTGCTGCATCAAAAAAATGTCTTTTCCTCTGAAGTGTGTATTTTGAGAGTGGTGTTTGTAAAATAACGCATTTGATTTAATTGACTATTAAGAAGCATTATTTGCCAATAAGAATTCAGGCAAGATGCTTCTTGGTCTTGTTTCATTTTATTTTATTTATTTGTTTATTTGTTTATTTATTTATTTATTTATTTTTAATGTTTATTTATTTTTTTTCAATATATGAAGTTTATTGTCAAATTGGTTTCCATACAACACCCAGTGCTCATCCCAAAAGGTGCCCTCCTCAATACCGATCACCCACCCTCCTCTCCCTCCCACCCCCATCAACCCTCAGTTTGTTCTCAGTTTTCAACAGTCTCTTATGCTTTGGCTCTCTTCCACTCTAACCTCTTTTTTTTTTTTTTCTTCCCCTCCCCCATGGGTTTCTGTTAAGTTTCTCAGGATCCACATAAGAGTGAAACCATATGGTATCTGTCTTTCTCTGCATGGCTTATTTCACTTAGCATCACACTCTCCAGTTCCATCCATGTTGCTACAAAGGGCCATATTTCATTCTTTCTCATTGCCACATAGTACTCCATTGTGCATATAAACCTCAATTTCTTTATCCATTCATCTGTTGATGGACATTTAGGCTCTTTCCATAATTTGGCTATTGTTGAGAGTGTTGCTACAAACATTGGGGTACAAGAGCCCCTATGCAACAGTACTCCTGTATCCCTTGGGTAAATTCCTAGCAGTGCTATTACTGGGTCATAGGGTAGGTCTATTTTTAATTTTGAGGAACCTCCACACTGTTTTCCAGAGTGGCTGCACCAATTTGCATTCCCACCAACAGTGCAAGAGGGTTCCTGTTTCTCCACATCCTCTCCAGCATCTATAGTCTCCTGATTTGTTCATTTTGGCCACTTTGACTGGCGTGAGGTGATACCTGAATGTGGTTTTGATTTGTATTTCCCTGATGAGGAGCGACGTTGAACATCTTTTCATGTGCCTGTTGGCCATCTGGATGTCTTCTTTAGAGAAGTGTCTATTCATGTTTTCTGCCCATTTCTTCACGGGGTTATTTGTTTTTCGGGTGTGGAGTTTGGTGAGCTCTTCATAGATTTTTGATACTAGCCCTTTGTCTGATATGTCATTTGCAAATATCTTTTCCCATTTCGTTGGTTGCCTTTTAGTTTTGCTGGTTGTTTCCTTTGCTGTGCAGAAGCTTTTTATCTTCATAAGGTCCCAGTAGTTCATTTTTGCTTTTAATTCCCTTGCCTTTGGGGATGTGTCACGTAAGAAATTGCTACGGCTGAGGTCAGAGATGTCTTTCCTGCTTTCTCCTCTAGGGTGTTGATGGTCTCCTGTCTCACATTCAGGTCCTTTATCCATTTTGAGTTTATTTTTTGTGAATGGTGTGAGAAAGTGGTCTAGTTTCAACCTTCTGCATGTTGCTGTCCAGTTCTCCCAGCACCATTTGTTAAAGAGACTGTCTTTTTTCCATTGGATATTCTTTCATACTTTGTCAAAGATTAGTTGGCCATATGTTTGTGGGTCTAGTTCTGGGGTTTCTATTCTATTCCATTGGTCTATGTGTCTGTTTTGGTGCCAATACCATGCTGTCTTGATGATGACAGCTTTGTAGTAGAGGCTAACGTCTGGGATTGTGATGCCTCCTGCTTTGGTCTTCTTCTTCAAAATTACTTTGGCTATTCGGGACCTTTTGTGGTTCCATATGAATTTTAGGACTGCTTGTTCTAGTTTTGAGAAGAATGCTGGTGCAATTTTGATTGGGATTGCATTGAATGTGTAGATAGCTTTGGGTAGTATTGACATTTTGACAGTATTTATTCTTCCAATCCATGAGCACGGAATGTTTTTCCATTTCTTTATATCTTCTTCAATTTCCTTCATAAGCTTTCTATAGTTTTCAGCATACAGATCTTTTACAACTTTGGTTAGATTTATTCCTAGGTATTTTATGCTTCTTGGTGCAATTGTGAATGGGATCAGTTTCTTTATTTGTCTTTCTGTTGCTTCATTATTAGTTATTCTTATTATTGCAGTAAGAATGCAACTGATTTCTGTACATTGATTTTGTATCCTGCAACTTTGCTAAATTCATGTATCAGTTCTAGAAGACTTCTGGTGGAGTCTATCAGATTTTCCATGTATAATATCATGCCATCTGCAAAAAGTGAAAGCTTGACTTCATCTTTGCCAATTTTGATGCCTTTGATTTCCTTTTGTTGTCTGATTGCTGATGCTAGCACTTCCAACACTATGTTAAACAACAGCGGTGAGAGTGGACATCCCTGTCGTGTTCCTGATCTCAGGGAAAAAGCTCTCAGTTTTTCTCCATTGAGGATATTGTTAGCTATGGGATTTCCATAAATGGCTTTTATGATCTTTAAGTATGTTCCTTCTATACCAACTTTCTCAAGGGTTTTTATTAAGAAAGGTTGCTGAATTTTGTCAAAGGCCTTTTGTGCATCGGTTGACAGGATCATATGGTTCTTCTCTTTTCCTTTATTAATGTGATGTATCACATTGATTGATTTGCAAATGTTGAACCAGCCCTGCATCCCAGGAATGAATCCCACTTGATCATGGTGAATAATTCTTTTTATATGCTGTTGAGTTCGATTTGCTAGTATCTTATTGAGAATTTTTGCATCCATATTCTTCAGGGATATTGGCCTGTAGTTCTCTTTTTTTGCTGGGTCTCTGTCTGGTTTAGGAATCAAAGTAATACTGGCTTCATAGAATGAGTCTGGAAGTTTTCCTTCCCTTTCTATTTTTTGGAACAGCTTGAGAAGGATAGGTATTATCTCTGCTTTAAACGTCTGGTAGAACTCCCCTGGGAAGCCATCTGGTCCTGGACTCTTATTTGTTGGGAGATTTTGGATAACTGATTCAATTTCTTCACTGGTTATGGGTCTGTTCAAGCTTTCTATTTCCTCCTGATTGAGTTTTGGAAGCGTGTGGGTGTTTATGAATTTGTCCATTTCTTCCAGGTTGTCCAATTTGTTGGCATATAATTTTTCATAGTATTCCCTGATAATTGTTTGTATCTCTGAGGGATTGGTTGTAATAATTCCATTTTCATTCATGATTTTATCTCTTTGGGTCATCTCCCTTTTCTTTTTGAGAAGCCTGGCTAGAGGTTTATCAATTTTGTTTATTTTTTCAAAAAACCAACTCTTGGTTTCGTTGATCTGCTCTACAGTTTTTTTAGATTCTATATTGTTTATTTCTGCTCTGATCTTTATTATTTCTCTTCTTCTGCTGGATTTAGGCTGTCTTTGCTGTTCTGCTTCTATTTCCTTTAGGTGTGCTGTTAGATTTTGTATTTGGGATTTTTACTTGTTTCTTGAGAGAGGCCTGGATTGCAATGTATTTTCCTCTCAGGACTGCCTTCGCTGCATCCCAAAGCGTTTAGATTATTGTATTGTAATTTTCATTTGTTTCCATATATTTTTTGATTTTTTCTTTAATTGCCTGGTTGACCCATTCATTCTTTAGTAGGGTGTTCTTTTTTTTTTTTTTTTTTTTAATTTTTTTTTTTTTTGTTTTTTCAACGTTTTTTTATTTTTGGGACAGAGAGAGACAAAGCATGAACGGGGGAGGGGCAGAGAGAGAGGGAGACACAGAATCGGAAACAGGCTCCAGGCTCTGAGCCATCAGCCCAGAGCCTGACACGGGGCTCGAACTCATGGTCCGTGAGATCGTGACCTGGCTGAAGTCGGCCGCTTAACCGACTGCGCCACCCAGGCGCCCCGGGTGTTCTTTAACCTCCATGCTTTTGGAGATTTTCCAGACTTTTTCCTGTGGTTTATTTCAAGCTTCATAGCGTTGTGGTCTGAAAGTATGCATGGTATGATTTCAATTCTTGTATACTGATGAAGGGCTGTTCTGCGACCCAGTATGTGATCTATCTTGGAGAATGTTCCATTTGCACTCGAGAAGAAAGTATATTCTGTTGCTTTGGGATGCAGAGTTCTAAATAGATCTGTCAAGTCCATCTGATCCAATGTCTCATTCAGGGCCCTTGTTTCTTTACTGACCGTGTCTAGATGATCTATCCATTTCTGTAAGTGGAGTGTTAAAGTCCCCTGCAATTACTACATTCTTATCAATAAGGTTGCTTATGTTTGTGAGTAATTGTTTTATATATTTGGGGGCTCCTGTATTTGGTGCATAGACATTTATAATTGTTAGCTCTTCCTGATGGATAGACCCTGTGATTATTATATAATGCCCTTCTTCATCTCTTGTTACAGCCTTTAATTTAAAGTCTAGTTTGTCTGATATAAGTATGGCTACTCCAGCTTTCTTTTGACTTCCAGTGGCATGATAAATAGTTCTCCATCCCCTCACTCTCAATCTGAAGGTGTTCTCAGGTCTAAAATGAGTCTCTTGTAGACAGCAAATAGATGGGTCTTGTTTTTTTATCCATTCTGATACCCTATGTCTTTTGGTTGGCGCATTTAATCCATTTACATTCAGTGTTATTATAGAAAGATACGGGTTTAGAGTCATTGTGATGTCCGTAGGTTTCACGCTTGTAGCAATGTCTCTGGTACTTTGTCTCACAGGATCCCCCTTAGGATCTCTTGTAGGGCTGGTTTAGTGGTGACAAATTCCTTCAGTTTTTGTTTGTTTGGGAAGACCTTTATCTCTCCTTCTATTCTAAATGACAGACTTGCTGGATAAAGGATTCTGGGCTGCATATTTTTTCTGTTCATCACATGGAAGATCTCCTGCCATTCCTTTCTGGCCTGCCAAGTTTCAGTAGAGAGATCGGTCACAAGTCTTATAGGTCTCCCTTTATATGTTAGAGTACATTTATCTCTAGCTGCTTTCAGAATTTTCTCTTTATCCTTCTGTTTTGCCAGTTTCACTATGATATGTCGTGCAGAAGATCGATTCATTTTACGTCTGAAGGGAGTTCTCTGTGCCTCTTGGATTTCAATGCCTTTTTCCTTCCCCAGATCTGGGAAGTTCTCAGCTATTATTTCTTCAAGTACCCCTTCAGCACCTTTCCCTTTCTCTTCCTCCTCTTGAATACCAATTATGCATATATTATTTCTCTTTAGTGCATCATTTAGTTCTCTAATTTTCCCCTCATACTCCTGGATTTTTTTCTTTTCCTCAGCTTCTTCTTTTTCCATAATTTTATCTTCTAGTTCACCTATTCTCTCCTCTGTCTCTTCAATCCAAGCCGTAGTTGTCTCCATTTTATTTTGTAATTCATTGATAGCATTTTTTAGCTCCTCCTCGCTGTTCCTTAGTTCCTTGATCTCTGTAGCAATAGATTCTCTGCTGTCCTTTATACTATTTTCAAGCCCAGCGATTAATTTTATGACTATTATTCTAAATTCACTTTCTGTTATATTGTTTAAATCATTTTTGATCAGTTCATTAGCTGTTGTTATTTCCTGGACGTTTTTATGAGGGGAATTCTTCCGTTTTGTCATTTTGGATAGTCCCTGGAGTGGTGCGGAGCTGCGGGGCACATCCCCTGTGCTGTCTTGAATAACTCACGTTGGTAGGCGGGGCCACAGTCAGACCTGATGTCTGCCCCCAGCCCACCTCTGGGGCCACACTCAGACTGGTGTGTGCCTTCTCTTCCCCTCTCCTAGGGGCGGGATTCACTGTGGGGTGGCGTGGCCCATCTGGGCTACTTGCACACTGCTAGGCTTGTGGTGCTGGGGATCTGGCATATTAGCTGGGGTGGATCAGCAAGGTGCACAGGGGCGGGAGAGGCAGGCTCAGCTCGCTTTTCCTTCAGAGATCCACTTCAGGAGGGCCCTGTGGCACCGGGAGGGAGTCAGACCCTCCGCCAGAGGGATGGATCCTCAGAAGCACAGCATTGGGTGTTTGTGGTGCAAGCAAGTTCTGTGACGGGATCTGGTTCCCTTTGGGATTTTGGCTGGGGGATGGGCGAGGGAGATGGCGCTGGCGAGAACCTTTGTTCCCTGCCAAGCTGAGCTCTGTCATCTGGGGCTCAACAACTCTCCCTCCCGTTGTCCTCCAGCCCTCCCATTCTCCGAGCAGAGCTGTTAGCTTATAACCTTCCAGATGTCAAGTCCCGCTTGCTGTCGGAACACACTCTGTCCGGCCCTTCCGCTTTTGCAAGCCAGACTCGGGGCCTCTACTCGGCCAGGGGGGCCGCCTCTCCGCCCCGGCTCCCTCCCGCCAGTCCGTGTAGTGCGCACCACCTCGCCACCCTTCCTACCCTCTTCCGTGGGCCTCTCGTCTGCGCTTGGCCATGGAGACTCCGTTCTGCTGGTCTTCTGGCGGTTTTCTGGGTTATTTAAGCAGGTGTAGGTGGAATCTAAGTGATCAGCAGGATGCGCGGTGAGCCCAGCGTCCTCCTACATCGCCATCTTCCCAGGATCCCCCTTTGTTTCATTTTAGAAGTTGATGGAAGAGTGATCTCCATGTAAAGTAATGAGCATTGTAAGAAGCCACCTATTCTGATGAGATTTAAATGTAGCCATTAAGAAGCACACATTTGGATGCATATGTAACTCACCTTAGGGAAAGGCAAATATATATCTTTTTCAAGAGGAGGCCAATTACGATTCATACTTTTGGGGGGAGGGTAGAATTTGTAAGTAGGTACGAAATGGACAATTTTTAAATTTGGATTTGGAATCAGAAGCTCCGAATCTAATTCATAGTAGGTGTGTGGTTTTCAGGAAGGTACTTCGTCATGAATTTCTTACACAATTAAAAATCTTGTGAAGATAAAAGTGAGAAAAACTAAGATAAAGATATTTTTAAACTGCAAATCACTGTGTAGATATTAAATTATTATAGCAGTGATTATTTTTAATGATGGTTTATTGTAGAGACTTCACCTAAGCACACATCAGCTGTTTTACGCTTACTCCTACATGCACCATGTTCCTAGAGCCTTTACAATGACAAGTCTCCTTCTTTGGGAAGTGCTCTCCCTCCTCTACCAATGTGATTTCAGGGAGAGTTGGCATGTTCTTACCTTCCCTTACCTCAGTAACAATAGGTGATTGACCCAATCTTTGGAAAGGACCCAAATCTGGACAAACAGAATCTTCCCTAAGAATTTGTAAACTGGATTGAGAAAAAGACTTAGTCCTTTGACGGTAGAATATATACAAATGTAAAGTCTAGCAACCATATTTCCTATCTAAAAGTATCCACTCTCTGGTGATAGAATAAATCTGGCCAGGGGCGCCTGGGTGGCTCAGTTGGTTAAGCATCTGACTTTGGCTCAGATCATGATCTCATGGCTTGGCTTGTGGGTGTGGGCCCCACATTGGGCTCTGTGCTGACAGCTTAGAGCCTGGAGCCTGCTTCAGATTCTCTCTCTCTCTCTCTCTCTCTCTGCTCCTCCCCTGCTCGCGCTTGTGTGTGTGTGTGTCTCTCTCAAAAAAAAAAAAACATAAAAAAATTAAAAAGAATAAATCTGGCCAACAAAGAGAGACAGAGACCACAGACGAGCAAGTGACAGAAGGAAAGACAACAAGAAGGTGAGAGAGTTTGAGGTAACAGAAACAATTTCCACTGGCAAAGTGTATGTGACATGTCCATTCCTGAATGCATCATCTAGGTTGGGAGATGGAAGTGTCTTTTTGTTCAAGTCTCAATTCCATGTCTGCTGTTGGGCTAGGGCTGGGGCAGCCCCATTCACTCCTAGATAAGAAAGAAGTAAATATGGTTAACCAAAGGCAGAAAAAAAAACCAGATGCCATCTATTGTGGATTTAGTGCTGGGAAAGACATTTAACTACTTTTGTCTCAATTGGCCCATGCAAAAAGGGGACAATAATAGTACCTTCTCTCAACAATGATAGTGTCTATTTGCAAGTGAGCCAGATCAAAGAGTGGCTCCTACTTCTCCCATCCATTTTTAGAGGATTTTAATGATGATTAGAATGAATGAAGCAGCAATACAATAGTGCCTGCATTTCATGCCTATAGATGCGTGGGATGCTGGAACCCATGAGGGGGCATCTATCACATCCTTCTGATTTCAGGCAGGGTTATACTTGTTCAGTTCTAAAGGGAAGAAAAAGTATAGATGTTAATAATTTTCCTGGAATAATATTCTATTATAACCTTTGGTAATATATTACCACCTCGATTTCCTCCTCAGGAATCTCAGAAATTCCTTAAAGTCAACTAAGTCTTTCATGTCATTACTTTCATGAAATAACATGAAAGCTCAAATCCCATTGGTATCTTTATTCTATATTAACAATTATTTTAAGGAGCAAAGGAGCTGGTCTTTACTCTATTTCAAATGCCATATATACCTCTGAAAAGGCATTAAGTCGTAAAACGCTTCATCAATATTTTTTCTTCATTTACCAAGCTCCTGTTCTGCTAAACTTTCTTTATATGTTTCACTTTCTAACTCTTTAAATATTTTCTTTGAACCCTTCAGGAATTCTGAACAATCCCCTTCAGGTCAGAGGGAACATAAGCCCTACAGATTTTCCTACTGACAACTAAAAAACCCAAAAATGCTTTCAGAAGAGGAAGAGGCACACAGAGCCTGGAGATGAGGTTATTCCAGGATTCTGAGGGAGTCCCAACACTTTCCAGACCATCTGGTCAAAATCTAATTGCTAATGGAATGAACAGATTTTTTTCATCCACAAATATAGCCTACATGGGAATTAAGCCAGGATTTTTGAGAATGCCTGGCACAAAAGAGCTGTTGTCAAAGAAAGCTAAAGAGGATAGTGATAATGTCAGTGTATTAAATTGCATAAGATAATGTATTTTTGTTTGCTAATGGGGGAGAGAGGTGGGCCTGCCTATGTGAAACATTTTCAAATCTATTCCCTCCCCGCTATAATTCAGCTGCACTAATTAGAATCAGTTTAATTTCTTTAACCCCTTCTCAAAAATGAATACCAGCCAAAACTCTGATATTTTTTCTTGCTGACAAAATGATACTGTAGCTTTAATTGTGCATGGAACTGAAAAGGTTGTCATGGAGATGGGAATCTGTGATGGAGCTGCTCCACTTCTCTGGCCTTGTTCTGAGCCTGAAGTGGAAGGTTCTATTGTCAAAAGAGCAGAATTTTAACTTCTGCCAATAAAACCTGTGTTTACATTTTTTACTATAATTTTGTTCACGTTGGTATCTCTTCTTTCACAAACACAGTAAGAGTGCTCAAAATGACAATAATGAGAATGTTTTAGAATATTCTGTTTGTGATAGCTGAAGAGCCCAGAAAAGGTCCAACAGGCTCTGATGTTCAGTACCGTTTCATGCCATAGTTTGGAAACGTTTGCCACCTAGTGGCGGCAGCTGAGAAATGCTGAATGATACAGTAAACATTTTAATGCTTCTGATACTAGGCAGGAGAAAGAAAAGAGAATAACTGTCTCCATAAATTGATTCTCCAAATAAATCATCATTTAAAAGATTTATGGCCACTATTTACACCTTGTGCCTCTCTCCATGCTGTTGCCTAGAATATGTTTAAGCCTCAGCTCAAATGTCAATTATTCACTGCAGCCTTTGCCAATTGCTCAATCAAAATTAATAGCTCCTTCTATTGCTCTCCCATTAGTATTTTGTTCTTACTGATTACATTACATTATATCTAGGGGTGTGTGTATGTCTGTCTTCTTCCAGATTAAGTAGTTCTTTGAGAGAAAAATGCTTCACTACTTTGTGATTTCTCTGTAGGTATTAGGAGGGATGTAGTAGGTTCTCAGTAAGTATTTGCTGAATTGTCTGCCTTCTACCTTTCAGCCTCCTCTTGAACCATATTCCTCCTTACTCTCTTTATTCCATTGACCTTCTTTTAGCTCCTTCTTAGCACCGTGGTGTCTCCCACTACATGACCTTGGCACATGTGGTTTCTTCTACCTGGAATAATGTTCTTACCTCCTTTTCCCATCTGCTTGAAAGCTACTCATCATTTAGATCTCAGTTCACAAATCTCTTCTGGGAGGAAGCTTTCCCTGAGTCCCTGATCAAGTGATTCTCTTTATGATACACTCTCACTGTATCATACATATCTTATGTATTATATGTATGTATGTATCATACATATGTACCATATGTAAGAATATGTATACTCATATTCTTAGTGCTTTTCATAGTTGTGATCTTATATTATCTAGGCAACAATTTAACTCATGTCTGCTTCCCCCAGTAGTATGGAAGCCTTTTAAAGGTTATAACCATACATGCTTTTAGTTCACTGTGGCATCTCTATTTTTTCCAGGGAAAAAATATCTGGATTAGTTATTAATTATAACTATATTAAATATTTGCTCATTACTACATTTTAATATTTATTTATTTTCCTTGAGATATAATTGAAATACAGCATTGTGTAAGTTTAAGGTGATTTGATACATTTATACATCACAAGATGATTACTTCTGTAGCATTAGCTAACACCTCTATAGGGTCACATAATTTTAATTTATTTCTTGTTGTGGAAAACAGTGAATATCTAGTTTCCCATCAACTTAAAATTTTTTTTAATGTTTATTTCTGAGGGAGAGAGAGAGAGAGAGAGAGAGAGAGAGAGAGAGAGAAGGGAAGGGGCAGAGAGAGAGGGAGACACAGAATCCGAAGCAGGCTCCAGGCTCTGAGCTGTCAGCACAGAGTCCGACATGGGGCTCGAACTCACAAACTGCAAGATCATGACCTGAGCCAAAGTTGGGTACTTAATCCACTGAGCCACCCAGGTGCCCCTCTCATCAACTTTTAAGTTTATAATACATCATTGTTGTCTATAACCACTATACTGTGCATTAGATCTCCAGGATTTATTTATCTACTGGTTGCAAGTCTGTACCCTTAGAAAACATCTTCTCAATTCTGCCCTCCTACACCCTTGCCCCAGCACCTGATAACCATAGTTCTACTTTTTTTTTTTTTTTTTTACAGATTCAGTTTTTCAGATTGTACATAAAAGTGATATACAGTATTTGTCTTTGTCTGACTTATCTCACTTAGCATAATGCCCTCAAGGTCCATCTCATGATTACATTTTTTGAAATGTTTCACAAAAAGAATTCTAAAAGAAGAGTTATAAAGTCCACTTGACTTGAGAATTTTTAACCTTACTGAAAAAAGTGAACAATTTGACCAAATTTACTCAAAAGGAGCAATGTTCATCTGAATACCTAAGTTATTGCAGGATGAAAAAATAAACTATTTATGTGTCATCTTTCTATATCTATTTATCTATCTCTCCATCTTTATCTATCTATCATCTTCATAACATTCAGCTATGTTTCCTGATGGGTTTTTCACAGGCTCCCTTCAGCCAGTAGACGTACAACCATGAGGTGTGGAGGGAGCATTATAGCAAAAAGAACACAGATATTGGAGTCAGGTCCAGTTTGGATTTCTTGGCCATTTCCAAGCTATGAGATCTTGGTGAGGTAGCCTCTAAGAATTTCAATTTATTCATCTGTAAAATGGAATTAACAAAAACTATTTTATTTTATTTATTTATTTATTTATTTTTAATTTTTTTTTTTAACATTTATTTTTGAGACAGAGAGAGACAGAGCATGAACGGGGGAGGGTCAGAGAGAGAGGGAGACACAGAATCTGAAACAGGCTCCAGGCTCTGAGCTGTCAGCACAGAGCCCGATGCGGGGCTCGAACCCACGGACCGTGAGATCATGACCTGAAGTCAGCCGCTTAACTGACTGAGCCACCCAGGCGCCCCAACAAAAACTATTTTATAGGACAGTTGCAGAGATTAGCATATCCTTATTTATTTATTTATTTATTTATTTTTTCTATTTTTTTTAATGGTTATTTCCTTTTGAAGGAGAGAGAGAGAGAGACAGAGTGTGAGCAGGGAAGGGGCAGGGGCAGAGAGAGGGAGACACAGAATCTGAAGCAGGCTCCAGGCTCTGAGCCGTCAGCACAGAGCCTGACACGGGGCTTGAGCTCAGGAACCGTCAGATCATGACCTGGGCCGAAGTTGGACGCTTAACCGACTGGCCACCCAGGTGCCCCAGCATATCCTTATTTTTTAATCACCCTTGTTAATCTTTGCTAACCAAGCTAAGTACATACTGTGTGCTAGGAAAGCAAAAGCAAATGAGGTATTGTCCTGGAACTCAAGTAGCTTCACGGTAGTTCAATCCATAAATTAGTGATAATGCCAAGCGGTGTCAGTAATTACAGAGGGAGGGAACAATAAGAAGAACATGATGATTCAGGAGCACAGATAAGGCTGGCAGCATGTGTAAGCATGGGGGCGAGGCCCCTAGTGCTGGCAGAGGAGGGCTAGAATGGAGGATGAAGTTTTCTTTGACAGTAGAGGCATATTGGTTAATGCCCTCGCACACTGGCTGAGTTACTAGCTGTGTGATTTGGGGCATGCAGTTTAATCTGTGTACCTGTTTTGTCTTCTGCCATAATTACAGTAGTAGCAAAAATTTACAAGGCACTCACTGTGTGCCAGGCTCCTTCTAAATGCTTTACTTGTCTCTTCACTCTCTTAATGCTTACAACAGCCTTATTTTACAGAAGAGGAACTGAGGACAGAAATAAGTAACGAATATCTTCTCCAGTGTCACAGGAATAATAAAAATGGCAGAGCTGAGACTCAAATCCAGCAATCCAATTCCAGAAGCCCATGCTTATCCTAACTGACTGTGTAAAGAACAATTAATTATAATTATATATGCAGCATTTAACATGTGGTCTGGCACAAAGGAAGCATTCGATAAATTGTAGCTTTTTCATTACTGTTAGTGAATTCTGATTAGTGAAAATATTAATTTAATTTGAAGAAATTTTTAACAGTTAGTGAATTCTCAAGGAAATATTTAAAAAACTTGTTTCTCTAGTTTTTACCAATAGATGTAAGCAGATCACTAATCATGGGCAGTATTTTTGCCTTTCAAGAGCCCTCTTGTGGAAAAGTGTAATAATTCAGGGTGCCATTTTTATTTATGTAAAGATTATCATATACGTGGAAAGAAATACTAAATGTAAAGAAAATCCATTAATATTTTTTTAATTTGGCATCACATTTCATTTCACTGAATGCAGAAAATGTATTTCATTATTGATGACTCACATTATGAAATTAAGTAGGTAAAACATCGCCATGCTGTAAAAAATTAAAAAGCAATTCCATAGAAAAATTGAAGTCTATTTATTTAATAAGCCATAGCAGAGCAAACTTTCCATGACTTCACAAGTAGTTTCTATTAATCTTTCAAATTGTCAGAAAAATTCTAAGAACATTGCAGGTAAAAAAAAAAATCTACTTACTTAAAGAAAATAATTACCACATTGGCATTTAGTATGAAGTGATCATGTGCTTTCCTTTTGTGTCATTTATTCATTTTAAAATAAATTTGACTAAGAAATTAACCTTGAACAACGAATAACCCTGAATATGTTTAAATATGCTACAGTATTTAAAAGGTTCTCAGAGCAATTAAAGGTATGAACTGATTAAATATTAGTATCTAGATGAATCATTTATTAGGTGACTCTACTTGATGACTCTATTTATTAGATAACTCTAATGCATACCTTTATTGGAGAAAATATTCCTTTGGCAGCAAGCATTTATGTGTCTCTGATGTTCTCTGGTTTGTTATTGCAGAAATGTGTTTCACAGTGACTTTATCTCTGCTTTCTTTTACAAAAATGATGCTGTTATCTGCTCTCAAAGCAAGGAGACAGCTATACTTTTTAACTTATACTTCTGAATCATAATGAGTGGTCTTGGCCCCATGCATCTTTCTTGGGTTTTTATACACTCTGAAAACAGAGATGATATGAAGCACTTAAGATCCTTTTTAAATAAAAATACACATAGCCAAAGTATCCTCTAAATACAAGCTTACTGTTTAAGTAATCACTAAACCTCAACCATTTAACTTATTAAGAAGAGCTCAGTGTTAATTTCTGACTGAATTTTCTCCCAACAAAGACATTTATTGATCATGGACACTATTACTCAGGTAATGCACTAATATTTTATGGCCATTATCTCTCTTAATCTTCACAATAAGGAAACACCATCAATCAGAGTAATTAAGTTGCTCAAGGTCCTAAGACAAGTAGATGTAGAACTGAGACTAGAAAAAGAGTCATCTAAGCCAAATAGATTTATTTATTTAGGACCCAGATTATAATTTGGGAACTGTCAATTAAAATATAAAACATTAACTGGATGACAGTGTTCTCTAGTCAAGGGTATATATAGACTTTAGAGACCAAACCGCCTGAGTTCCAAGACCAATTGGAATACCTAGTTACTACTGATCTTGAGTAAATTGTCTCTTAGAGACCCAATTTTCCATCTAAAAAAAAAAAATGAAGATAATGACACTGATGTTGTTTTGAGAAATAAATGGGTTACTACATAAATTGCATCAAGTGAAGTGCTTAACCAAGATTAAAATAATAATTCTCTTCCCTCTCTCTCTCTCTTTTTTTTCTAACAACAAATGAGTGATTTACTCAAAATTTGAATGGTTTATTGAAAACTACACCCATGCACCCCATTCCCTGGCATTGTCAGGTTGATTGTAATTTCCCAATCAGTTCTCTGTACCTTAAAACATGCTTTTTCTCTACCTGTATCCTCTCCAATGCTCTTGATCATCTTTGGATTCTTCTTCATTCTTCAAGACCACTTATATATTATTTCCTTTATGAGTGAATTAAGTACTCATCATCATAAAAACATGACCTCCTATAAATATCTGGCAACATATACTTGATAATTCTGATTTGCCCCAGATTATTTAACCAAAATTTACTAATCAGTTGGACAATTGTATCACTGAATGTCTATCTACTATATACCAAAGACCATGATAGGGGCTGGGGATACAAAAGTGAACAAGAATAGAAAGAACACAAAAGTGTGATCAAATACTATAACAGAATGGCCTAATTCATATCATGAGTAGGAAATGGAGTGTAATCCTTCAGTGGACAACTGACTAATGTTTATTTTTTCTTCACACAACTTACTATCTTCTGCAGTTTCCTGTTTATTTGTTGGCTTTTTTTTTTTTTGAGCTCCTCCCACTAGAATGTAAAATACATGGAGACAAGGATTTTGTCGTCTTATACCAATACATTTCTAGCCACTAGCACCATAGCAGGAACATTGTAAATACTCAGTAATTATTCGTGTAATGAATAAATGAACAGCTGGGATTATAGTGGGGGAGAGTTCATCAAAGAGAGGCAAGGGTTTATGGAGAAATTACTGGTGCAAAAATCTTAGGGCCAGGGGTTGGCATGGCCAGGGCAGTGCTGGAAATGAGGCTGGTGGGAGAGGCAAGATGTGGGTGACAATGTTGAAGAATCTGGATCTTATCCTAAGAAGCTTTCAAGCATCATATTCTTGCATCCTTTAACTTGATTTAGCCCTAATGTAAATGAAAAAACATAAAAACTTTCTACTCCTGAAAGAAAGGAAAATTCTAAACCAAACTACTCGATAATGTAAAAATGGAAATTCAAGGAGGCTAAGTGGCCTGCTCACTGCCACCCTCTAGGCCACCAGTGTTGCCCCAAAACCCCAGGAACCTCCGAAGTCCTTTTGCAGTGCTCTCATTTACAAAATATGATTCCATGGCTAAGTGCCTAATTATGCTCACAGAAAAACACCACAGAGGCACGGTTCAATACTGCTCTAAATGAAATGACATGGAAATTTGCTTGGGAATGTTACTGTATTTCTCTCTTTTGAAGAACATAGTTATTTTTGTGTTCAGAAGCCTGTCACTTTCTTCTAATATTCTAGTTCCCAGTGCATCTTTGAGTAGAATTTCTCTTAAAGAAACTTTGTGCAAGGCAGTTTTATTGCTTGAAAGCTCAATTTGTTCTCAGGATAAATCTGAGTAAAACAAATGGTATGTTTTCTGAAAAACCTCACAGCTATAGTTTTTCTTCCTGTTTTCTGTCAAAAGAGATAAAGCTAGAGAGATAAGCAGGAAGATGACCTGGTTAAGGTGGTTTGGAGAGCTTACCACTCAATGTAATTAATTTACTGCTAGCAATGGGACTAAATGCATCCAAAATATATGGTAAGGAGGATTAATTTTTTTAAAGTTTATTTATTTTGAGAGAGAGAGCATGAATGGGGTAGGAGGAGAGAGAGAGAGAGAGAGAGAGACAGAGAGAGAGAGAGAAAGAATTTCAAGCAGTCTCCTCACTGCCAGCGCAGAGCCCACTGTGGGGCTTGACCTCATGAATCATGAGATCACGACCTGAGCCAAAATCAGGAGTCAGACATTAAACCGACTGAGCCACCCAGGCACCCCAAGGAGGATTTATTAAACTGAAGGGTGAAATGGTAGGAAAAGAGGCAGGAAGAAAGAAAAAAGAAGAAGAAAGGAAGGGGAAGGGAAGAGAAACTCCATTTTTATATACTACATCAAAATGTCAAGTGTCCTGCCCTAGATCGTCATAGTCCATAGGAAGCTTTGCAATTACAAAAATAAATATTAATATTGCTCTCACTATTGAGCATCTGTTAGGTGCTCATATCTTCAAGAGTATTGCTTTGATCTTACAACAAGGATGCAAGTTCGTTATTTTTGTTTCCATTTGATAGAAAAAAACCTCTGAGACTCAAACGGGCCAGGTAGCTCTCACAGCCACAGTACTAACAAGTGTTGGAGATGATTGTCAGTCCTTTTATCTGTTTTGCTTAAAAACTCTAAACTTTTCGGGGCCCTGGGTGGCACAGTTGGTTAAGCCTCTGACTCTTGATCTTGGCTCAAGATTTCCCAGTTCATGGGTTTGAGCCCCACGTCAGGCTCTGTGCTGCCGGCAGAGAGCCTGCTTGGGATTCTGTCTATCCCTCTCACTGCCCTTCCCCCACTTGTGTGCACGTGTGCTTGCTCTCTCAAAATAAATAAATAAAAACTTAAAAAAAAATTTTTTTAAATAAATAAATTAATTAATTAAATAAACCCCCAAACTTTTTCCTTAGCTGTGCAGCCTCTGGAAACTGCCACAAGTGTGGTCATAGCTATCTAGATGAGCCACAGGAGCCTGGTCTTTTGTGTACTATACAAAAATAAACAAACTACTCACCTCCTATCTCCAAGAAATGTCTCTTTTCAGGTTGTTTTTGTGTGTTCTCTGCCTCTATCCCTTACGAACATCCATTACCAATGCTACCATCAGGAATTACAGAAGCTCAAATTTAACTATCACTTTCAACTCCTGGACAGGGAACTATTGTCTCTTAGGTGAGAAATATATTATTGCCAGTTATTACTGGCAATAACCAGGATGCAATAACTGAAAAGTAACCAGGATGACAGACTCCTTGCAAATGCCTTGGGACACCACAGGAGACAGGCAAGAGAGCTGGAAGCAAGAGGGCTTCAACTTCAAATCCAAATCACTTTCATTCACAGCAGATGTAAATTTCAGAAGTGCAGCCTGCAAGATTCTTGTGGGTAGTAAAGATAAGATCACTCACATAAACCATGGATTTGCCATCTGGAGTGCATGTTCTGAAACTTGTATTATCTGAGTAAAAAAAAAAAATTTTTTTTCTTGGCAAAATACTTCTGTCCTGTTGCCATAGTCATAATTGCATTTTTCTCTTTTTATCATGTGTGTGCTTTTTTTCAACTTGACCTATTTCTGCGACATATTTTAGAAATGGAAAGAAAATTCAAGTTGATGTAATATAGCATCTGGTTTTCCATGATAAATAGGTTTATATTTATTACTTTTATATTTTCCCTTCTTTTTTCTTTAACTGTTAGTAATAGAAGCTATTTAGAGTGTGTTTTGATTTTAAAGATTAAATCAATATATTTTGAATCACATTTATAGAATCAAATTTGTACCCTTGAAGCAAATTATCTATTGAAGTTGCTAAGGCAACATTAGCTGTTTCTGATATTAGGGGTAAAAAATATAGAAAATTATGTTTAAATAATTTCATTAGCCAAATATTTTCTATGAAAATATTTATCAGAAATATTTGTGAAGCCCATATTCATTGGCTTTAGTTTTGGTTTCAAGGAACTTTTAAAGCACTGAGTTCATTTTATAATTTTCACCAGATAAACAGAAGTTACATTTCTCCAAGTCTACTCTGGGAATATGTGAGTTAATATGTGTCCTTCACAGTTTAAGTTGTGCTATTTGTCAAACTACAAAATGTCTTGTTTGAGGAAAGAAATAAGGCATGGTGATAGATAATCATATTTTAGAGATTTCTCTTGTCAATGATGTAAGAAAAATAAATGTGTGTGTGATGTATACACACACACACATACACACACACACACACTCTTAATTTCTTTTTTGTTTTTTAATGTTTGCTTATTTTTGAGAGAGACAGAGACAGAGTGTGAGCAGGGGAGGGGTAGAGAGAAAGCAAGACACAGAATCTGAAGCAGACTCCAGGCTCTGAGCTGTCAGCACAGGGCCTGACGCAGGGCTTGACCCCATGAACCGTGAGATCATGAGCTGAGTCGAAGCCAGACACTTAACCAACTGAGGCCACTCAGGTGCCCCCCCCCCACTTTTCTTTAATGTTTATTTATTTTTGAGAGACACAGAGACAGAGTATGAGCAGGGGAGGGGCAGAGACAGACACAATCCTAATTTCTAAACAAATAAAAATGAACTCAATAGCTTCTGAAATTGACCAACAAAAATAAAACTCTCAGCGATTAAAAATAACAAAACAATAAAAGTATTTCACCACTTAAGTCCGGAGTGTTTAAAGAATTTTTTTTGTCTTTTTAATATATTCACTAGGTTGTTTGATATTGTATTGTGGAAAAAGAACAAAAGTGTCCACTTTGTATTTTAAAATAAACCCTGCCTTTTTTTGTTCTTTATATATGTACTCGTTTGAAGAGAAAATACCTTAGCATAAACTTATTTGTAATATAAAAAACTCAAATTTCAAATTCCATTTATGTCAACAAAGAGAATCTAACAAATTGCATATGTGAGGATATTGTTTCTTTGAAAAACCCCAAAGTTTTGGTTCTTTTTGTGCATATGGAGTTAATCATTACATAATGAGAGTTGGACCAATAATTTTATTGACTTTATTTATTTATTATTATTTTTTAATATTTCTTTATTTTGAGAGAGACAGACAGACAGAGCCCACACAGGGGAGGGGCAGATAGGGAGGGAGACAGAATCTGAAGCAGGCTCCAGGCTCTGAGCTGTCAGCACAGAGCCCAGTGCGGTCCTGGAACTCAAGAGCCAAGAGATCATGACGTGAGGTGAAGTCAGACAATCAACTGAGCCACCCAGGAGCCCCTTATTGACTTTATTTTTTAAGTTCCATTGATATTGGTAAGATTTTATTAGCAAAAATTTTAGTAATGCTTTGTTTTATAATACTAAGCAATAACGGAAACTCAATAATTATTATATCTACTTTCATTACAACTAAACCCCGGATGTTTAAATAAACATTTTTATTTAATCCTTAGAGAAATTCTCCAAGGTAGTTATTGACCTTATTTTACAAATGAGAAAACTAAATATGAGCAAAAATTAAGTAACTAGCTAAAGTCATGCAGTTCATGAATCAACCCCAAGATTGATTTCAAAGCCTGTGCTTTTACCACTAAACTGTCTTTCCTATAAGTTTAATGCTTATTTTCTGCCAGTGCCAACTATTTTAGTGTTAATTTTGGGTTACATTGCATTTGCTTATAGTCTTTTCTCTACATGGATCAGTCAGGAGACACAAGAATTTGCTGGGGTAACAATTTTAACTCTGAAATATCCATGCCTAAACACAACAGAAGTTTACTTCTCAGTCGCCCACATATACTGTTGGATTGGTGGCATGAGCTCTGCTCCACAGGTCACTAACGGCCCCAGTGTGACAGAGGCACCACCACATGGAAACTCAGAGGTGCCACACAAGGGGCAGAAAGATAAGACGGAAAGAGAGAATGGAGCATGGCATAGACTTTTCAGTACTTTAGCCTAGAATGGCAGAAGTCATTTCTATTCACATTTCATTGACCAGGACCACCTGACTGCTAGAGGCCCACTTAACTACAAGGTCTCAGGGAAGACCAGTTTCTCTTATGCAGGGAAAAAAGGAAGAACCGTCTATTGGTGAACACCAGTAATGTGTATTATAGACTTCCTATTTTATGCTAATTGATTAGCATTAAGAAGTATTTTAGGGGCACCTGGGTGGCTCAGTCGGTTAAGTGAACAACTCTTGATTCAGGCCCACATCATTATCTCACTTTTGTGAGTTCTAGCCCCACATGGGGCCTCGCCACTGACAATACAGACCCTGCTTCGGACTCTCTCTCTCCCTCTCTGCTGCTCCTGTGTGCGTGCTCGCACTCTCTCTCTCTCTCTCTCTCTCTCTCTCTCACTCCCTCCCTCCCTCCCTCCCTCCCTCTCAAAATAAGTAAAATTAAAAAAAAAAAAGAAGTGTTTTAGGTATTCATTGATACAACTAAAAATAAGAATTCTTTCCAAATTATTTAAGGAAAAGCACATAAACAATAGAACAAATAACAGTATGAAAGAAGCAGTGAGGAAACACAAAAGCAAAGAAAGAAGCAAGAAGAATGGATTAGACAGGGAAATAAAGCCAAACATAATCCTAAGAAGCTATTGATTGGAAAATAACATAAAGCCACAATTAAGTGCAAAAAAAATGGTATTGGAACAATTACAGAAAAAAAAAAAAAAAGACCCAACCACAATTACAATACATGCTATCGGAATAGTCACACTTATCTAGTGAGTTAAAGTATGAGTAATTCTGTATGAGTCAAATACCACAAAAACAGGGTGATGAAATCAAAGATGTGCACAGAGATAGCATGCATTGTCTTAAATAGATTCACTACAAAATATGAAAGTATTAAAATCGATTAATTAAACATCCAAGCCATGTCACTAGGAAAGATTACTAAAATATATGTGATGAAAGAAACAAGAATAATTTAATAAAGGCATTAATGAATTTTGGAATAATGGGGAAAAAAAGAATCAGTCACAAATTCCCCAGACACAGCTCTTGGAAAACAGCAAGTAGTAGTAGCAGAAAGAATTGCAAGGGCAAGAAAGAATTTGATAATTCAAATAAAGAAACCTCCCCCCCCCCCACATCCTCCAAATGAACACTAAGAAAGTTAAGTCATAAAATATGTCAGGAAAATTAAAAAGAAATTAGGAACCGCTCATACTTTTCTCAACTAATTAGTAATATCTGAAACCCAAGGTAAAATGTCATTGTTGGTGAAATATAAATTAAGTCATTTGACCCAAGAAGAAAAACATCTCTAGAGTCGAATAACTGTACAATAAATTCAGAAAATTGTGTAGAGATATAATTGTGGAGAGATATCTTTGAACAGTATTTCAATCTATATAATTTCAAGTGTGAATTCTTTCAAAAACCTTAATAGGAATAGAATCATTCTGTTATTTAAACTGTGTCTGATCTCAGAAAAAGAAGGAAATCTTTCCAGTTATTTTGTACAGTGACAATGACATGTATACACTGGATACTGACAAAGATAACATAGAATTTTTTTAAAATTTCCTATGAGTATTGATGCAAAAATTATGACATATTCCAAACTATTAATATCATAAATGGAATATAAATATAAAATATAATAAAATAGTTTAAAATTTTGCATTTGCAAATAGAATTAGCTTTTGGGTGAAGGGACAGATTATTTTCAGAAATCTATTAATATGATTAGTTGCATTAGGAAGTTACAAGAGAAGTCATATGATCTTATCAATAGACACTAAAAAGTATTTGCTAAAAAAAAAAAAAACCATGAAAAAAAATTATGTGCTAAAATGAAGTGCCTACTCCTTTTTAAAAGCCATGAAGAAAATAGCGATAGAAGGGTACTTTCTTACATACTAAATCTTATTATGTTTAAAAAGAGCATTATATAAATGTCAAATACAAATGATGATATATATCTCATAGTTTGCAAAATGCTTTATGGTAAAGTGTGAAAGTATTCTATTAAAGTCAGGATTTAGAAATACAAAGATGCTTGCTGTCATCTCTACGATTTAATATTGTCATACAAATGCCAAAGAAGTTAGAGAAGAAAATAAAATATGTGAGCAATGGAAAAGAAAATGAAGATACATGAATGTATATAAATGATATCGTTGTATCATCTTGGCTTGGAAATGCCAAGAAATTAACTGAAAAACCAATAGAAGCAGTAAGAGAGCTCAGTAAATTGCAAATAATCTAAATACTCTAAGTTGCACAATACTCTAAAAATCTAATAGCCACATAGAAAGAAAATAAATGAAAAAAAGATGGTTGTTGATAATAATAATAAAAAGATAAATTTCCAAGCGAAAAAAGACTTTAAATAAATGTATAACATTCATAAATATATACAAACTGTAGACTTTATTAATAGGTATAAAAGGAGGTTTCAATAAAAACAGAGATATCCTATATTCTTCATTGAGTCACTTAAAAGATATTGACTCTAACATTAATTTAAACATTCAAGGCAATCACACCAGGATGTTTTGAACTCTATTAAAATTATTCTAAAGTTCTCTGCAAGAGCAATCATGGGGAAATTTTGAAACATAACAGTAAGGTACTATGTAATAATAAAGCAGTGTGGTGCTGGCCCATAATGGGCAAATCAATAGAAGGACCAGGTGTAAGAGGTAAGGCTTAGTCTCTATGGGATAAATTTATCATAAAGAATATAACAAAAATGGCATTTCAAATATGTGGCAGATAGATTATTCAATAAACAGCATTGAGATAACTACCTAGTATAATAGAAAAAAATAGGCTATAATACCATGTACCTAAAGCTTATTGATTTGGCTTTCTAGGGTTTTTTTCTAATCCTTCCTCTTCTTCCTTTGTTACTACCAGTATCTAAGTGAAGCCTTCATCAGTTCTCTCTAGAACTATTAAAATAGTCTCTTAACTCCTCTCCTGAATTCCATTTTTCTGTATTAATTTATATTTAAATAAATATCAAAATTAACAATTCAGAATTTTAAAAGGTAGAAATTCAGAGGAAGAAATTTATGTTCATGAAGTTTATGTTCATAGGAATTTTCAAAACAGTTTTCTGAGACATTTTAGTCATTCTATAATTTTATTTATGGTATATTACAAGGACAATATTTTAATTACATCTCATCTATTAAATTTTCAGACCTAGAGTGAAATTTCAATATGTGATATAAAAAGGCTTCTACACTAAAAATATTGTTGTCTGATTTCACAATAAGAAATAAACTTTGGTGTGGATACCATATAATAGTAAATGATACAGAAGCATTTACCTTGGTTTGGAAAAATTATATGCTATTTTTGAAAGTAGGTTTTTCTTTGTTATAATCACATTTTACATAGGGTCACATTAAAATTTATTGAATTTCCTGGATGAGGGACTAGATTTTGAAAATCACAAAATATGGTCCTCCAATCAGCTGTTTCATTTCCTGGGGACTTTTATGGAATTCAGAATCCCCAGCAACATCCCAGAACCCATGAATCAGAATTCGAATTTTTAGAAAATTTTCATGATGTTCTTGAGAACATTTAGTAATTAGATGTTAATTATAAAATAATTTAAGATTATCTTCTGGGATAATTCCAGATTAATCTGCTATTTGATATTTTCTTTCTACAACACATAAAGTCACAAAGGGTACTCAATTCAGTGTCTTTCTGCCCACCTCTTTTCTTCTTTATTTTTTCACCAAATTTAGACATTTATATACATAACAGAAAATGAGAATTGACAGAGAGCTTCCCCCTCTTCTTCTAGCATATCAAGTTTTATCAAGGATCAGCTGTAATCATCCCAAATACAAATGTTAATATCACGAGAAGCAGTATATTTTTCTTCTCTCTAGAAGAAACTATGCAGACATATCTTGGAAATATTATGGGTTTAGTTCCAGATCATCACAATAAAGAGAATATTGAAGTAAATCAAGTCAAATGAATTTTTTGGTTTCCCAGTGCATGCAAATCTATTAAGTGTGAAATACCTTTTTGTTAAAAAATGTACGTATCTTAATTTAAAATTCTGAACTTTCAGCAAGTTGTAATCTTTTTGCTGATGGAGGGTTTTGCCTTGATGTTGACAGCTGCTGACTGATCAGGGTGTGGCTCCCAAAGGTTGGGATGGCTGTGGCAATTTCTTAAAATAAGACTACAAAGAAGTCTGCCGCATTGATTGACTCTTCCTTTCTTGAATGATTTCTCTGGAGCACGTGAGGCTGTTTGCTAGCATTTTACCCACAGTAGAACTTCTTTCAATATTGGAGTCAATCCCCTCAACCCATGTTGCTGTTTGATGAGCTAAGTTTATGTCTTTTCTAAATCTTTTGTCGTAGTTTCAATAATCTTCACAGCATCTTGACCACGAGGAGATTCCATCTCAAGAAGCCACTTTCTTTCCTCCTCCATAAGAAGCAACTCCTCATCTGTGAAAGATTTATCATGAGATTGCAGCCATTCAGTCCCATCTTCAGGCTCCACTTCTACTTCTTGTAGAAGTTCTCTTGTTTCCACCACATCTGCAGTTACTTCCTCCGCTGGAGACTTGAGCCTCTCCAATGAAATCAATTTCTTCAAAACTCCTGTTCATGTTGATATTTTTACTCCTTCCCACAAATCATGAATGTTCTTTAATGACATTTAGAATGCTGAATCATTTCCAGAAGGGTTTTAGTTGACTTTGCCCAGATCCATCAGAGGAATCACTATTTATGGCAGCTATTGCCTTATAAAATGTTTCCTAAACAAGAAGATTTGAAAGTCAAAATTACTCCTTGATCCATGGACTGCAGAATAGATGCTGTGTTAGTAGGCATGAAAACAACATTAATCTTATTGTCCATCCCCATCACAGCTCTTGGGTAAGCAGGTGCACTGTCAATGACCAGACATATGCTAAAAGAAATCTTCTTTTCTGAGCAGGAGTTATCAACAGGAAGCTTAAAATATTCAGTAAACCATGGTATAAACAGACATGTTGTCATTCAGGCATTTTGTTCCATTTATAGAGGACAGTTAGAGTAGATTTGACATAATTCTTTTTTTTCCTCATTCTGTAGGTTGCCTTTATTTATTTTTATTTTTTAATTTACACCCAAGTTAATTAGCATACAATGCAACAATGACTTGGGGAGTAGATTCCTTAATGACCCTTACCCATTTAGCCCACCCCCATTCCCACAACCCCTCCAATAACCCTCTGTTTGTTCTCCATATTTAAGAGTCTCTTATGTTTTGTTCCCCTCCCTGTCTTTATATTCTTTTTGCTTCCCTTCCCTTATGTTCATCTGTTCTGTGTCTTAAAGTCCTCATATGAGTGAAGTCATATGATATTTGTCTTTCTCTGATTGACTAATTTCGCTTAGCATAATGCCCTCTGGTTCCATCCATGTAGTTGCAAATGGCAAGATTTCATTCTTTTTGATTGCCGAGTAATACTCCATTGTATATATATATACCACATCTTCTTTATCCATTCATCCATCGATGGACATTTGGGCTCTTTCCATACTTTGGCTATTGTTGATAGTGTTGCTATACACAGTGGGGTGCATGTGTCCCTTCAAAACAGCATATCTGTATCCCTTGGATAAATACCTAGTAGTGAAATTGCTGGGAGATTTGACCTAATTCTTGAAGGCCCTAGGATTTTGGGAGCAGTCAATGAGCATTGGCTTCAACTTCAAGTTACCAGCTGCACTAGCCCCTAACAAGAGAGTCATCTTGTCCTTTGAAGCTTTGAAGACATTGCCTTCTCCCTTCTTAACTATGAAAGTCCTAGATGTCATCTTCTTCCAGAAGGCTATTTTTTCCTACATTGAAAATCTGTTTATTGCAGCCATCTTTATTAGTTATCTTAGCTACATCTGGATAACTTGCTGCAGCTTCCCCATCAGTACTTGCTGCTTCACCTTGCACTTTTATTTTCTGGAGACAGCATCTTACTTAAACCTCATGAACTAACCTCTGCTGGCTTCAGACTTTTCTTCTGCAGCTTCCTCACCTCTCTCAGCCTTCAGAGAATTGAAGAGAGTTAGATCCTTGCTCTGGATTAGGCTTTGGCTTCCGGGGATGTTGTGGCTGGTTTGATCTGTCCAGACCACTACAACTTTCTCCATATCAGCAGTGAGGCTGTTTTGCTTTCTTATCATTCATGTGTTCACTAGAGTAACATTTTTAATATCTTTCAAGATCTTTTTTTCTTTCATTCACAACTTGGCTGTTTGGCAAAAGGGGCCTAGCTTTTGGCCTATCTCGGCTTTAGATAAACCTTCCTCGCTAAGCTTAATCATTTCTAGCATTTGATTTATTTATTTTTCAGTGCAAAAAGATGCTTTTATTATAGCATTGGGTCAGGACCCATGGGCAGAAAGAGCTGTACTGGAATTATGTTGAGGGACTGATTATATACTTTTTAGTTAGTAGAGGTCAGGGATAGGTAAGTCTCTAAGGAATTTGGAAGCAAGGTTACCAGTGAGAGATGTGCCTCTCTTCCTCTTGCTTGAGCATTTAAAGGCCACTGTAGGGTTATTAATTGGTATAATTTCAATATTGTTGTGTGTCAGGAAATAGGGAGGCTCAAAGAGAGAGATAGGGGAATAGCAGTTAGTGGAACAATCAGAACACATAAAGCATTTATCTGGTAAGTTCGCCATCTTACATGGACACAGTTCATGGCACCCCAGAGCAATTACAATAGTTACATCAAAAATCACTGATCACAGATCACCATAACAACCATTATAATAATGAAAAATTGTGAAATATTGCAAGAATTACCAAAATGTGATGCAGAGACACCAAGTTAGCAAATGCTGTTGGAAAAATGGTGTTTGACAGACTTGCTTGACACAGGGTTGCCAAAAACCTTCAATTTGTAAAAAATTCAATGTCTGAAAAGTACAATAAAGGAAGTGCAATAAAAAGAGGCATGCCTCTATTTTACTTTTAATCATTTCAAGCTATATTTTATTGCTAATTCTGGATTTTTTTCTCCCATTGCCAATGGCACTTTAAAAAAATATTTTACAGTACAAAGCATTACACAAACAGGAAAACACTGAAACAATTTGTTTCAGTATGTCAGTGTGCTCCTCCCTATGACATCTACAATCTCTATTGGCAACTATGATTTCACCATTTATGAATGACCTTGAACATAGTGTAAGTATGAATTATGTCTTAAATTCTGAGAATATGTTTTAATGTGTCTATTATATTTAAATATATATATTTTTTCCTCCCTCAGAAAACATTTTTTTTCATCTCATTTTCTCTCTTCACTCGAAGTAACCTTGGACAATAATTATGGGTGTGCTTTTGAGGGATAAGCATTTTCTAATCTTTCTACTGTTGTCACAGCAGGAAATTGCTTGTTGGTATCATATATTTCATTTAAAAGTAGATGATCTACTCAATAAGATAAGTCTTGGCCATATGTTGGTAGCCTAAAACAATTTCATAAACAAAAAACATATTGTGAAAGTAAGGTACCTACAAAATTATCCAAGCTGCCGTTATATCAAGGATTTGCCAAAGGTAAAAGTAAGATGTGTATATGTTCTTCTTTTGAGCCTCAAAATACACAATGATTTTTATTTCTTATAACAATACCTCTCTTTCAACACTGGGGAGTTTTCTCAGTGTGTATTCTTAGGCTGTATAAAGGGGGAAGACTCTCTTTTTGTTCCAAAGGGAAAGTTCAGATTGAGTAATTCCTGGAGGCTTAAGGACTTTCTGGAGGGCGGAAGGCAGCTAGTGTTGCAGGTCTCCAAGCCACAGGGTGGGGGCACTGGGCGAATCCAAGGAAGGACATGGCATCACCCACAAGGCTGTCAATGCTTTGAAGACTCATGGACAATGTAACTTCCATGATTACATTCTACCCCCAATTCTCCATTCATTCTTTCAGCAACTCTGTATTGAACACCTGCACTCTTCCAGGCTCCATTCTGGGTACTTGAGACAAAGCCCTGAACAAGACAGAAAAAATTGTCCTCAAGAAGCTGTTCTTCTAGTGGAAGAAGACACAAATAAGTGGGAAAAAATTAAATTTGTAGAATATCAGGTAATGCATGCTGTGCGAAAATAAGTAAAGCAGGAAAGGCGCATTAAGAGGGGTTTCTCTCAACACAGCAGTCAGTCACACTTCAAGAATCAGTTCAACACTATCTCATTCTCAGAGATCTTCTCTGTTGTGTGAGATGGATGCTGACAAAATAAGAGACATAGAGTCCTGTGTTTCAAGATTAAATTCTTTTTCATTTTTTGTTCATTTTCCCATTCAGCTTGTTTAAAAAGTTTTTTAAGTTTATTTGTTTATTTTTGAGAGAGAGAAAGACAAAATGAATGAACATGACTGGGGTGGGGCAAAGGGAAGAGAGAGGGAGAGAGATAGAATCCCAAGCAGGCTCCACACTGTCAGCACAGAGCCCAATGCCAGGGTCGAACTCACAAACTGTGAGATCATGACCTGAGCTGAAGTCAGATGCTAAACCAACTGAGCCACCCAGGTGCCTGAGTTTTTCCTTTCTTGTAAATATAGGCTCGATTGTATAATGCCTCTTCTCACAACCCTTTAAGGGCTTATAATCTTTCCTAGTGTAAAATCCAAAATCCTTATGGCCTATAACATTGCTACATGATCTGGTCCTTTGCTGACTGGCTTCATCGCCTACCATTCTCCTTGCTCACTCAGTTCCAGCCACCATGGCCTCTTTGCTATTCCTTTTGCATGCTAGGACTTTTGCATGGCTGCTTCCTTTACCTTGTAGTTTTGTCCTCCAGGTATCTAAATGGCTTATTCTCTTACTTAGTTCAGGTCTTTCTTCAATATGACATCTTCAGAGAAGACTTTCTTGAGCCTCCTAACTAAAATATATCCCTCCAACCTCATAAATCTGTACTTACTGGGTCTCGATTCTATTCATAAACAGAGACTGAATATTTACATCCTTAAAGTGAATAATCCATGTAAAACCTCTCCATGTAAGTGACCCTTAGCCTGAGAACAAAATGACACAGATAGATTCAGTCATGTGAATGGCAGGAGAAATGCTTTCCAGGCAAAAGGAAATTGATGCAAAAAGTCTAAAGTTTGACAGTTTTGAATTACAAAAAAGGTCAATGTGACTGGAGCAAGGAGGAAAAGGGGAGGTAAGTTTTTGATGAGGTTACAAAGGTGGGCAAGGGCCAGACCAAGTAAGAACTTTGGTTTGCAGTAAACAGTTTAGGTGTTATTGTATATCTGATGAGAGCACATCATAAAATTTCAAGCAAGGTGGTAGTATGTTTAAAGAATCACTTTAGTCACTGTATAGTGCCCTTTACAGCGATGAGGAAGACTAGATGAAGCATTTGTTCAGGGGGAGAAATTAAGTCTTTTGCTTTGGCTTTCTTTAGTTTGATGTGTATATTAGGAAAATATGGCTAAAATGTTGTCTTAGTATCTAAACAAACTGAAAGCTATCAATTAAGCATGAATTATTTATTATCTTCCATATGTTCTTCATTATGTAAGGTACCAGAGGGACACCTTATATATCTTTACATAGGTATTCTTCCATAAAGATATACTAGACCTCTTCCTTTCCTTAAGGAAAGTTAAGGTGAAAGTTAACTAGCAGTATTACTAAAGTCATAAATTGATCATAGGGCTACATTTGATGACTTTTCCAATAGAATTGGGAAAAGTAGATGATCAATGTGAATGTTAATTGTCAAATAAAAATTCATGATCATTTGCTAGATTCTTTTCTAGTTTAATTACTGTCAACTGTAAACTCATTCATTGTCATTGAAATACAATAATGAGAAAAATAGACATAGTTCTGCCCTTCAAGGAGCTTGTCATCTAGTAAAGGATAGAATTAAAATGTTTCCTCAAAAATCCATGATTTAGGGGCATCTGGGTGGCTCAGTCGGTTAAGTGTCCGACTTCAGCTCAGGTCATGATCTTGCAGTTCATGAGTTCAAGTCTCACATCAGGCTCTGTGCTGACAGCTCAGAGCCTGGAGCCTGCTTCAGATTCTGTGTCTTCTTCTCTCCCTGCCCTTCCCACACCCCCACCCTGTTTCTCTCTCTCAAAAATAAATAAGCATTAAAAAAATTTTAATCCATGATTTAAAGCTGTAATGATTATTATAAATGAATATTCCAAGGTGTTATGAAAACATTTGAGGTGGCTGACTTAATCTGTGTTATCAGGTAAAACTTCTGTGCTCTAGTATTATTTACATTGAATCTGAATGAAGAACGGGATGAGATGATGGAGATAGGAGTGGAGGGAAAATCATCACATACAGAGAAATATGCATGAAGCCCCTGAACTGGGGGAAGCATGGTGTCCTTGAGGAATTGATGGAAAGCCACTGTGAGTGGAGGGCAGAGATGCTTCAGTAGGGAAGGAAAGGTCAGGTAGAGGTTGGCCTAATATGTCCTTATAAGTCATATTAAAAGCAATGGAAAAGCAATGAAAGATTCTAAACTGGGAATGCCATGATCAGATTCTCGCATTTTAAAAATCCTTCTGGCTCTTATGTATGCAATAGGTTTGGGTGAAAGTAGGGCAGGCTTGATAGTTGTAGGAGGTTCTTGTTTGTTTTTTGGAGGTTCTTATAGTGTCCTCTTTATATGGATATTTTGTATACACATCAAACTAGAGAGGGCTAAAGTTTAAACTGGAATGGAATGCTGGTAGTAGGGATGTTGGGAGTATGTAAATTCAAGATTACAGAGGTAGATGGATGACTACGTAGGTTAAAATCATCCAGACTCTGTGGAAAATTACATGAAGGCTTGAAGAAGATGTGAGTATCAAAGATGACCAGTGGGTGTTTGTGCAATCAAAAGATGATAGTGCCTTTCACTGAGATAGGACACTGCGTAATATCGTGTTGGTTTCTAAAACAATATGTTGCTCTAGTCTCTGCATGGTGGCCTTGTAAAGTCAAATGAAGATTTAAAGACCACACTGTATTACAGGTATTGCTTATTTTTAAGGACTTATGTTTTAAGACTTAGTTTTTGTATTTAAGCCACAGACATTCTCTATAAACAGAAACTCTTGGTTGATTTTATATACTTATTTGATACCTTTAGCAAGTTAATCTTGTTAATTTTCCTCACAAATACATATTTACCAATACCTTCTTACCATGAAAACTTTCTTCTTACCTAATAATTATAATTGATGACAACTAAGTGTGTTGTTGTTGTTGTTGTTGTTGTTGTTGCCTCAAATCTAACCTTTGTCTTCTCACTCTATAAGCCATCTGTATACTTGAAGTGCAAAAGGGGAATTTTATTGAATGAGTGGCACACATTTATCACTTTCACACATTCATTTCCAGATAATGGAAATTTAAGGATGCCAAGATTCTTTCTTCCCATCTCACTTTTTCACATTATTTCCTGATAGGATATCTTTCTTTTAAGTGAAATTCACAGTGGCATTTATGCTGTACAAACATCACCTCTATCGACTTCCAAAACATTTTCATCAACCCCCCCCCAAAAAAAACGCCTGACAGACATTAAGCAGTTACTCCCCACTTCCACCTCCCAGCCCCTGGCACCCACTAATCTCCTCTCTATTGACAACATGTTACTTTAATAGTTCTTACTAACACTCACTTTTTGTAAAAAATATTTATTTATTTTGAGAGAGAGAGAGAACACATGCCTGTATGTGTGTGCCTGTACAAATGAGAGAGAGTAGGGAAGGGGCAGAGAGTGGGAGAGAGGGTCCCAAACAGCCTCCGTGCTCAGTGCAGAGCCTGACATAGGGTTTGATCTCACAACTGTGAGATCATGACCTGATCTGATATCAAGAGTCGGACACTTAATGGACTGAGCCATGCACGTGCCCCGACACCCACTTTTAATTGTAAAAATTATTATATTTCCTCAGAATATACTTAACATTTAATAATATGAAAATTTTGCTCTATAAAATTTGAAAACCTCTCCAGCATAAAATTAATATTGAGATCTAATCTGCAAAGTCGAATTGAATACACAAATTTAAATCTAACAATTGTTTTAAATGTTCAAATTCATTCAACAAACATTAACTGACATCTATATGTTAGGGATTGTTAGGATAAAAAAATAATATAACACATGGTCCTTATATCCAGAATATAAATTTCAGTAAATTTACTTCATATCTGTGCTGCTGAAGCAAGCACTCAGTAAATTTACTTTGAGTAATCACTTTAAATTCAGTCAGTAGTAAGTTTAAATTCAGAATCCCTCTTATTCCACAGGTAAAGACATTGAGGCCCAGATTCTAGGAAATGTTTCCAAGTTGTGCACTGTCTCAACTAGAAGGCATTTGTTAAGCAGAGATGTTGGAGTTATTATTGAGTGTACACAACAGAAAAGGTTCAATGCACTGAAACTGTTCTACAGTCTGCTATGAGCATGATCAGTATACTGGGGTGGAGGGGATATAATTGTCTAATGGGATAATTTCAGTGGTTTAACTGGGATAATCCACATCCTCAATAACACTTAAATGTTGTTTCAAGAAGAGTGCATTTCAAAGTATGAGGATTGAAGTACATATTTCTCAGATAAATAGATGGATGGAGATAGATAGATGATACATGATAGACAGATGATAGATATGAACAGAAAGAGAATATCTTTCTCTTTGTAGTTGCAAACAACTACTTTGTCACTTTTGAAAAAATAGAGAGGAGGGGGAAGAAATTGATTAATAAGATATGGACAAGATCCTAGGTATTTCCAGTATTTTTTAAAAAGCTGAGGAGTCCTATCACTTAAATCTAAGGACTTTTAGACTCTGCACCTCTCCTTTCTAAACTTTCAACTCCTGGAGTAGAAATTGATTTGCCTCTCTTGGGTCAGGTGTCTGCCAATGGACCGATCAGGTATGGTGAGGCTTAGCAGAACGAGGAGAATGGAAAGGCTTTGGGGGAATATTCCACCCAGGACAGGAGTCTTTTCCAGAAAAGGGGAAATAATGTCAGTAGGAAAAATTGCTCAAGAGGTTATCTATTATAAAGATATTAGTGTTTGTTTCATGTGCCATTGAAAAATATATTGTTGAAAAAGGATGAGACATTAGAAGGGTCAGACAACCACATTTTGCAATTAAGTAACTTATCAGACAAGGAAAACCAAAATCAAACAGCTTCAAAACTACTTCACACAATTATCAATTTTCTCAGAAATACAAAACTATAATTAATGAAATGTTTTAATGCATTCTAGCTGTGCTTTTTTCTGTTATTATAGTTATCTATTTTAGAAATTAGAAAATAATAAAAGAATACTAATGCAAAGTTTCAGACATTAGATTTCTGGACTAACAAATGTGATTCCTAAACAAAATACCAATCATATTCTTTGGTCTTCTGTGAAAAGTCTTAATTTCTTCTGCACGATCTGATATCCTACCCACATGACCCAGGCAGTATGATATGCAATCTTAGATCATCTTTCCCTTTAACTCAAGACCTAGAAAAGGGCCTGAACAGTTTCCATTTTACCTCCTGAAAGCCTGATAGTACCGAAGTAATGGCAAGAAACAGAGATTGAGGCAAGGGACCCTGTACACCTGCTTCAACAATACAGCTCTGGTTTTGTTTGGTTTTCTTATTGGTTTAAGCTTCAGGTTTAGCTTAAAGAAAGGGCTCTGCTGCTACAAATAGTCAAGATCATAAGGAAGAAGAGAGTTGCAGAAGTTTTCCTGATAGAAGAAGAGATTGAGATAGGCCTTGAAAAACACAGGAATTAACAGATGGCAAAAAGGGAAATACAACTCCAGGCAAAGGGAAGAGTATGAATGAAAATTAATCAAGCATATGTAGAGATGGAGAGATAGAACTTTCCTACAATATCCTCTAATCACCATGTCCATCTTTTGACATTCTATTAATGCTTTTCTTTTTCAAGAGCAATACCTAAGATTAAGGGGAAGAAAAGTGAGTAGGGCCTGGGGTCAGAAAACCGGGTTTAATCATGGTTGTGCTATGTAATGGCTGTGGTATTTGACAAATTTTTACCCTTATAAACCTCACCTTTCTTTTTTTTTTTTTTAATGTTTATTTATTTTTGAGAGAGACAGAAACAGAGCTTGAGCAGGAGAGAGGGAGAGAAGGAGACACAGAATCTGAAGCAGGCTTCAGGCTCTGAGCTGTCAGCACAGAGACCAACGTGGGGCTCAAACCCGTGAACTGTGAGTTCATGACCTGAGCCCAAGTCGGATGCTTGACTGACTGAGCCAGCCAGCCACCCCAAACCTCACTTTTTTTATTTGCAAAAGAGATGTTATAATAACACTTGGTTTATAAGGCTGAATTATAGAGCGTAGCTCAGTTGGGGAATAAAAACAATGAAAAAATAAACAAGTAAATGTATACCATGCTAACTGGTGATACAGGTTATCAAATAAAGGGAGAGGGAAGATGGTTTGCTTGGGCAGAACCATGGGTAAGGGTGTGATCTGGAGGGCTTCATAAGGGATGACATTGGAGCAAAGACTTCAATAAGATCATGGGCCAAGCCATGCAGTTTTCTAGAGGAAGAATGTTTCCAGCAAAGGGAATGACAGATAAAAAGTGTCTTAAGTGGGGGCAAATTTGGTGTAACCTAGGAACAGTAAGGAAGCCAGATGAGCTGAAGCAGAATGACCAAAGTTTGAAAATGGTATCAGAGAGGAAGTTGAGGTGGGGATGGGGGACAGATAAATGAAGGTCTTATAGGTTGTGATGAGGACTTGGGATCTTACCTTGAGAGATATGGGAAACCAGTGGAGGGTTTTGAGCAAAGAAGTGACATAAAACAACCTATTTCAAAGAAACTATTTGGGCTCTTCTATGGAAAATGGAGAGCATGGGTAGATGAAGCAGGGGGACCAGCTGGAAGGTTACTGCAATAATTCAGGTGAAATATAATACAACTCTACAAATTTTATTTACCAATGGTAAATGTGAAACATCATTATACTTTCTTTTTTCTCCATTGCAACCCAAGAAACACAGGTTACTTTTGAACATTTCCCCCTATTTATTGCTCGATCCAGGAAAAGGAGGAAAGAGACAACTGGCCCACAAAATGCAATTCCCACCAAAACTTTTTAAAAAATGAACTTCTCCAGGCTCTGATCTGTCCTACTTGACAATGATGCATGGTTATTGGTACTTGAAAATGGATGGGACTAAGGGCTCCTCAGTCAGTTAAGCTTTAGTTTGGGTCTTGATCTCATCGCTTGTGAGTTCAAGCCCCACATAGGGCTCACTGTTGTCAGTGCATAGTTCAAGACCCGCATCAGGCTCGCTGTTGTCAGCACAGAGCCCACTTTAGATCTTCTGTCCCCACACCTCTCTGCCCCTTCCCCGCTTGCTTTTACACACACACAAAATAATAATAAATAAATCTTAAAAAAAAGAAAATGGCTGGAATGCCAGGAATCACAAGGAAGTATTTTAAACATTTTTTTTAATGTTTATTTATTTTTGAGAGAGAGACAGAGCATGAGTGGAAGAGGAGCAGAGAGAGAGGGAGACACAGAATCTGAAGCAGGCTCCAGGCTCCGACCTGTCAGCACAGAGCCTGATGCGAGGCTGGAACTCATGAACCATGAGATCATGACCTGAGTGAAAGTCTGATGCTCAACCGACTGAGCCACCCAGCCGCCCCACAAGGAAGTATTTTAAATTTTGCTTGTTTATTTCACAAGTACAGAGTTTTCTTTGTTGCACAGAGGCAAGTAAAGAAACATAATTTCTCCCAGGCCAGATTCCTTTTATGCATGCATCTATAGTGAAAAGCACCTTGCTTAGGGAGAGCTGTAACCTCAGAAAACTAGAAAAGAAAACAAAAAGCTGGGTTGAGGAACATTTTATTATAAACTTTATGAAAACATTACCAGTTTAAGAAAAATATAGTATAAGCCAATAATTTTTATTTATTTATTTTAACATTTATTCATTTTCTAGAGATAGAGCATGAGCAGGCAAGGGGCAGAGAGAGAGGGAGACACAGAATCTGAAGTAGGCTCCAGGCTCTTAGCTGTCAGAATAGTGCCCAATGTGGGGCTTGAACCCATGAACCGTGAAATCATGACCTGATCTAAAGTCAGATGCTAAACCAACTGAGCCACTCAAGCTCCCCAAGCCAATAATTTTTAAATAGCACATTAGTACTTGCGCTACTTGGTTTTAACAGGTTGCTGAGGACACAATCATAAATACATGGAAGCCATAAGCTATTGTGTTGAGGTTGTTTCACGTAGTTATTCAAATTTTGAAATATGACAACTTTTATAAAAGGTTGCTCTTTCTTATCTCTAAATACTTATTTTTCTGTTCAGTGTTTTGCAAAGGTGGACAAGGAAAGGATTCTTCAGTTGTTTCTTTTTCTGTCTTTAACATAGATCTGATACAGTCCAGAAGCTTTCATCCAGGGCTAGTTTAAATGCCACACATAGCCAAACCTATGATCTTCCAAAGTTCCAGGTTCAGGGAAAGCTGCAGTGAAGAATATTATTTTGGACACAGCTTAAAGAACTGCAAGTAGTTCTGTTGTTACAAAATAGAGTCACCTCATTTGCCCTTCATTTTAAAAGAAGCTGGTGATGATTTTAGAAGTTATTTTCCGTAGCTACTCGGCACTCATTTGGCATTCATCCTGCCACCTCATCTTCACAGTATTTACCACTGAGACTTCTATGTTACAGGAAACCACACTTCCAAAAAATTGCCATTTCCCAAATTTCACTACAATGACTCAGTTACTGCCTGAGTTTTCTGACTTTGTCACCAAACCGCTCTCATTTCTCTACAACCTCCCTTTTAGTGAAAATTGGAGCCGCAAATATTCCATTTCTAGTCCCACTGCTTGCCGGGTAATTTTTTTCAATAGACAGTTACTACTCCAGGTACTCCATAATTTTTCCAGGAAACACAATCATAGATGATAGAGGTATACAATTAGGAGTAGGGAGGGGGGAGGGTGGGGTATAAAAATAGGAATCAAGATACAGATCAGTAGAAGAATCAGTATAGGTACGCAAACTTCTATTTCCATGTTTCCCATTGAAAAACTACCACAGAAAATTAATCCATTTGCCAATAAATGCAGCACCCAAAACTCGACAAAAAACACAACTGGAAAGTCAGAATAAACTTTCCATTCTTTGGAAGGCCTTGTGAGTAACAAAAGCCAATATTATGGTAAATTATCTTCATGTGTATAGCCTGTGCATATTATTGACTCTATTTACTTATCCTAAAGATTTCTAGTTAGAAAAAGAACATAGGATTAGAGAAAAAAGATAGGTTTAAGCCTAATTGTATGGCTTTGATCAATCATTTAGGTTTTCATTGATTCTTGGTCCTTTATTTTTAAAGGACATATGCATATATAAATTTAGTATCATATATGTGTATATATGATATGTATAAATATATACATACATCTCATAGGATTGATATAAGAATCAAATGGATTACAGATGCAAAAAACTCTTGAAACCACCAAAATACTTAATATATTTTGTCTGTTTATTATAACTTAAAAAAAAACTAACAAATTGCCCTTAAAAAGGATAGAATTGTCAGAACTTAGAAGGATAAAAATTTCACACAGTGTCTTCTGGATTTGATTGTATAATTTGTACACAATTTGTTTTAGTTCTTTCTAGCATATTTCAGTTAAATTAAACCTTCTTAAACTAAAAAAAGAGATCTATTTATCTTTCTCTTGTGGACAGAATAGGAAAGATAAAAGGCAAGCCTCCTGATGAATTATTCTTCACATTAACTGCATCAGAAGCAGTAATTTATCTTAATATTTCCAGATAGTATATATTATTGTTCAACACTTATTCACTCCCTGCCTACACCCAAGACTTCTATGGGGAGAGCATTTCCTTAACCCTCAAATGTTGCCATGGCACTTGTTCCACATTCCATCCAATTGGTGGGAGTGAGAGTGTGCCCATTCCAAAATTAGTCCTTAAGAGAAAACAGTTCTTATGATGGCCTCTCTGGGAGCTTCTGATCTTCAAACGAGAATTATATGCCCAGATATGTGCTGCACTTCCTGTCTGGGCCTAGAATGTGACACATGGAGCACAGCACCGTCCCCAGCTGCTTTGCCACCTGTGAATATGAGTGCTGTGGCTGTACGCTACTGAATTGTAGGGTATTTGTTAGGCTACGTTATTAGGGCAACAGATAATTATTATAGCTGGTTACTACTAGCACTTACTGAGAAATCTTTTGGGGACTACAAGACCTAAATGGGCCTGCTAACTCCTTCTCCCCAATCTAATCTTTGGAGAGCACACTGGAGGGAAATTTTGAGTCTCCAGAGTAGAACATTAGTACCCAGACCACTTATCCTGTTGGGGAGCAAGAGGTAAAGGAAAAAAAAAAAGACCAAATATCCCCGGTTTAGAAGTTGAAGTAATTATAAGCCACTGAATTGAGAAAAAACACCAGGCAAAACATCAGGTTACCCTCTGTGGGGAGGAATGAAGGGGGTGAAGCAAGCAACTGTTAGTGTTCAGGGACCATCCTTCTTTTTGGAAACTAGATAATTAAGAGTTGAAAGGTATACAACACACACATGCATTTTGTGTCCTTAATACACTGGACTTGACTATTAAGCCTATGGCCAAGCAGGCTGTGGCTATGTACCTGGGAGATGAAAGTCAGCAGTTTATAGGCAGTCTTGCTTTTAGCAGGGTTCAGGACATACTACCCCCAAATATGGCACTTTGGCATAATGAATACTTCAAGCTGAAGGAATCTGGAAAATGGCAGGTGCCAGAAAGATTTTTCTGACCTTCTCCTGAAGCAAGTCATAAGCTCCTCGTGTGAGAGGTGTCCTCCTTATACCTGGAGGAAGGGAGCATCCTTATCTCTGAGGATGGAGGGGTCCCAAGAGGAAGGGGCAGGCCTTGCTGTTTCCCCAGTTTACTACCCTTAGCTCAGATCCCTTTTCATCCTACCACATTTTTTCACAACTCTCCGCTCTTTGTCAAACCAGCATAAAAACAGTTTTCTTCAGGGCTTCATTTCCTTAGGAAGTCTCTCCTGTTGCACAAAACTTATATTAAATAAATATGTATGCTCTTCTCTTGTTGATCTGTCTTTTAGTATAGGGCCCCTAGCTATGCACTTAGAAGGGTACAGGAAAAAGATATTTCTCCTTTCTTATACTTTTATCATCATATAACCATTCCCCTGCATGTAACCACTGCCCTTCCCTTAATCTTTCTGGTGGGCAGTAGAGGTTTGGTCCAGGATGACTCTAAAATGAGTCACTAGTTGACATTATTACTCTGAACCCAAGGTAATGCTGTGCTCAAAGCCAAAAAGTGTTTCTTTATGTCGTATTTCAGATTATAACTACCCATCTGATCCAATGCGGTAATGAAATTAAGATATTCCAATAATAAAGAAAACATCCCAGAGATGCTGCAAAATTTCTACTATAAACCCTGTCATTTTACCAAATTCCCAGGGAGAAAATACCTCTCAACTTGGAATCTTTTTAAGTCCAAAGTTAAAGTCAAAAATAAATCCAAGTCTGATATAAAAGTCTCTTGTCGAATGAATAAAATATTCAAAGAAATAAAAGTCTTTAATCCATCCTCTAAAGTGCCCTATTTTGCTCAGGATCAGCTGGGGAACTTTTTCACATTGGGTGGAGCTGGGGTCCCCTCAGCTGCTGAGTTAATGGAATGAGTGATTATTTCAGGGCCTCAGAGGCAAGTATATAGTCCTTGACCTTAGTCTAAAGAAGCCCAAATATTTCTTTTTTTTTAGATTTTTTTTAATGTTTGTTTATATTAGAGAGAGAGAGAGAGAGCAAGTGGGCGAGGGGCAGAGAGAGAGGGAGACACAGAATCTGAAGCAGGCTCCAGGCTCTGAGCTGGCAGCACATAGCCCGATGTGGGGCTCAAACCCACAAACTGTGAGATCATGATCTGGGCCGAAGTCAGACATCCAACCAACTGAACTATCCAGGTGCCCCAAGAAGCCCAAATATTTCAAAGTATATGCATCAGATTTTATAACTGTGCTCCTACACTGAAGATTTAAAAACGATTGACTCCAGGAGTCCCTGAAGGAACTCTCCAGGCAGCACTGTGACACTCTCTCTGCTTTTTTTTCAGGGTGATCATAACATCAGCACAGGCTCGATGGTGTCTGGGCAAAGGGGGGTGGATGAAGGAAAATTTTGATGTTAGCCTTGTTCTGTATGTGTTTGCCAGAGTCAATGACCAGTGACCTAAAATTTATTTGGGAAAAATCTCCTAGAAAGAGTTTCGTTTGGGCAGTTATCATCTTTTAGAAAAAAGTCTTCCTTTGTGCAAAATCCTTTAATTTCCATTTTGCCTTTGAACACTGAGTTTCTGGCACCATCAAGATGTGTGGATGGTGAGTTCTATCTATACAGTCTCTTGTGAGCATTGGTGGTCCTATGGCACTGTGGCCATTACCCTGCCTTTTGCCATGGACTTGCTTAAACCTACAAAATTATCTATTAGGAAGGTTTTCTCTTCATTCCTACATTTGGTCAAATGGAGAAATCCCTCCATGAATCCTTGAACTGTAGCTGCTACGAATGCTTCTGAAGCTTGTATCCCCAAGGGCTGAGAAGGCCCAATACCTCTCCCCAGACTCCACTAGGTTATATAAAAATTGGAATTGAGAAACCTAAAGCCATGGTGAGAGCTGACATAATTAAGGAATCCAGACCAACTAGAGACCACAGAGCAAGATGTGACTCTGGAGCCTCTAAACCAGTCACATAGACCCAAGATTTGTCCCTGCACAGGGCCACAGATGCAGAATAGTATCCGAGCAGTTTTCTAACATTGCCTCTCTAGGCCCAGCACTAGCAATTTAAAGCCAGAAATTCACTGGTTCACAGGGATATCTGCCAGTTTGCAGTTAAAAGTAGCAAATATTATGCTGCCTATCAATCCATGAAAACGGTTGAATCCCAAATCAGCCTACCCTGCAATGCCAGGCCAAGCTGTCCCCACATATCTCAGAATCAAGCTGCAACATCCAAGGCCTGTGAAGACTTCCTTCTGTTTGGGTAAGGCCACTTACCTCTGGGCAAACCTGGGGTAACCTCTAAAGGCACCAAGGTCAGAAGCCTGCATGGCTCAGGTGCTTAATGTCTATGTCTTAAAGCTATTGGCTCAGGCTGTCGCCATTAACAGCCATGGGTACGCCTGTAAAAATATAGTGAGCTACATACCAGCACCACCTACTAGGGTCAGAAACCCAAATAGTCTACACTTAGTCAAGCGACAGCAAAGCTTGAAGACACCCACTCTAACTAGACTAGAAGTCTGCCTTTTTTTCTTTTTAAAGCTAACTGCCAAACCTTGTTGATCTTTCAGAGATTTGGCCCATGTACCAAAACACTGCTTATTTATGAGACCATAGTGGGTTTTCTACCACTGAACACCACGCCACCTTCCCACATTGCCTCAAATCAGAAAGCCTTATCCCAGAAAGCCTCGCCAGACAGCAGATGCCTGCTGGAGGGACGTAGTGTTTAGTACAAGTTCACTGTGTATTGAGTGTAGACCAGAGACATGCTCTCTGCAGACAAGCCAGTCCTGGGCGGGGAGGGAGAGAGAAATGGGCAGAGCTAAACCCAGTTCTTCCTGCCCAACCCACTGATAGTGGAGAGGAGTTGCCTTGAGCAGAGTTCTTGGGAAGTCCAGAAGGAAGGAAAGAATATTTATGGTGCAAGAATCTAAAGATGTTTATTTTTTTCCTAGCATCCTTTGTTAAAAAAAATCACTTTCTTCCACTGACTGGATGTACAATTTCTTCCATTGCTAAATTTACATATATTCATGGACCTGTGGTTGTTTATTCATTCACTAATTCCAAACCAGTTAAATTACAAAAGTGTTAAGTACTTATTTTCAAATATTTAACTAGGTCTGTCTCCCCTCTTGCTCTTTTCCTCACATTGTTTTAATGATTTTTAATATGTTAATTTCCCCAGATTAAAAAATATCACTCAGTGTTTGAAATCACATTATAGATTTGGCATGGAATTCTAATACAATGATCAGACATTTTATACCATTTACTTATTTGTATTTTTTTCTTGCAACTTCTAGGTTTTAAAAGTCCAAAAGAGCGAGGAACACTTATTTTCACCTCTGCATTCCATACAACAGTTTTTACATATGTTAAGTGATGGGAGCAATAAGCTTTTTATAAATACATGATTCTTTTTACATCAGTGCCCTTTTTATGAAAGAAAGAAAGAAAGAAAGAAAGAAAAAGAAAGAGAGAGAGAAAGAAAGAAAGAAAGAAAGAAAATATCCTCTACCTGGATTCTCTTTTCACACCTTGTCTTTTGCTATATTCTGTTTATTTGTCCAAACCCACCTAAAACATTGCCTCCTGTGGAAAGCCTACACTAGACCTGCCCATTCAGAGTCTCAGTCTCTCCTCTATGTCTCTGTGTTACTACCTGTAAGTCTCTATTATGTCCTTTATCATCTTTTACTGTGTATATAGTTATCTCTTCTAGACTTACTAAGTTAGACTTCTTGATAGAGGGACTGTGATATTCATCTTTTTTTTTTCACCCAGCATATTTCCTGATGATATAACATGGTTTTCAATATGTGTTCAGTAAATGAATAGATGCAATGAATGAAAATTGCTTTTGCTTTGTAATATTTATTATAATTGAAAATAATTAAATCATATTTGGCATAATTCTTTTTTTTTTTAATGAATGCCTTCCCCATTAGATAGCACACTTCACAGTCAGAGACCATGACGGTGTTGTTTACCATTGTATCCTCAGGGCCTGGCATAGAGTGGTTCATTAATAAATATTTATTGAATAAATTAATATTATAAATTAATAATATCATATTAATATTATGATGAGGCTATATAAAATATTCATATGAAAGGTTTGCATAGAGAAATTGCTGTACAAATGATCAACAGATATTTCAGGAAAAGAAATACCATTTTACGATGTTTTGAGAAATTAAATTCCTTCTTTTAAAAGTCATCAAGAGACTGTGACCATAGAAGATGTCCTTCAGCAATGTAATATCTTTATTTTGCTCTAAGTCAAATTATGATGGGAAATCTACCCATAAAACATTTATATGGTGCATATAAATAGGCTGTTAGCAAGAGAAACAGCAGCCAACAGGTTTATCCTGTCAACAGAAATTTATTAACATGGCAAATAGATAAAATAACGTATAAAATGAACCATAATCCTGCGTCATTTTCATTTCAACGGTCACTTGCAGAAGAAACTTTGCCATCATTGCATTTAAATGTTTATTTACATTTAGAGTTGAATATTTATAGTTTTTTTTTAATAAAGAGGGGTCTGCAGAATCATCAAATATTTTTAAAATGACTTTCCAGGGAAATATATCCAGAGCAGCACACTTTGAAGGGAAAGTAATTCTGAAAATAAAGAAATCACAGGCACTCTGAATATGATGGAAAATATATAGATGTCATTATGGAATAACAGACTAGCCATCAGTCATCAGGAAGTTACCATTGCTAATGTATAATACATTGTACTTAATACATGATCACATATATTATCCTTGTATGATTAACTGCAAGCATAGATTGTAATACTAATATCCCAGTAAACATTTAATTTGAAATAAACCTTTCTAGATCCTACTAAGAATAAATTTGAACACTAAATTGTAAGTCCTCTTTGGAAAACTTAGTTAAGATTCATTAATACTAATAATAGCTAATATTTATTGAGAAATCACTGTGCATCAGGCATTGTTCAAATCAATTTACACAGGTTACCCCGTTATTTGGTCTTTATTATGACCTATGCAGAAGTACTGCTATTATTATCCTCTGATTAGAAAGGGGTCTAAGGCTCACATTAATCCACGCATGACAAGGCCTGTGTTACTAAAGTCAGCAAGTGGCAGAGCTGGAGGTTGGAGTCTGTTTTGACTGTCACAGTAGATTTTAACCACCGTGCTCTATTCTGTAAACCAAACTGTTAATGTAAGGAACAGATCTGGCTGAAAACTTGATCCAGAGACGGTTAAAAATACATTTGAATGTGAATACATTTTGGCATGGTATCACTTTATAGCTCTTTGCATTTTTGCATTTTTCATTCTCTCTATTGCCTGATTACTCAGATGATTTTGCTTAGTACATTTAGTTCATCTTCCTGGCCACAGAAGACATTTGATTTTGAGACTCCTCTTCTATCACATCAGAGAGGTCCAAGAGAATAGTAAATGTTGGAGTCTAGGAGGGAAAATGAAAGGGCCTATGATTAAAAAGACTAGTTGGAAATCCAGCTCAAGTATCACTTTAAGGCTCTAAATAACGTCTGTGTCTATATCTATGTATGTATCAACAATTCCATCTAAATTGGGATTTAGTGTAGACCTCATTTAGTTTTGATAATGGTAGCAATTTTTTGTATGCAGATACCTCAATTTGGGATTACAGAAAATGGAACTGATTTAGAGGATACATAGGCGTTTTGTGATCTGGATTAGGAGACATCTGGTAGGGAGCAACTGAATAAAAGCACTATAATAAGAAAAGCAAGTATAATTTGAGATACAGAGCTTTATAATAGAAAAGGCCTACGCTTTGGTGTCGGGATGACCTAAATAAAAATCTCAGAGTTTCTATTTAATAACTCTAACCTCTGGGAAACACCCTAATCATTCTGCTTTACTTTTTGCCTATAGAGTGGTGGGAAGAGCAGAACATTCCTTCTCTACTAGGAAGAGTTTATGGAGTGCTGAAATGTAGTTCATTTAATTTTTTGTACCTTAACTTTCTTTTTTTTTTTTTTAACATTTATTTATTTTTGAGACAGAGAGAGAGAGAGCACGAACAGGGGAGGGTCAGAGAAAGAGGGAGACACAGAATCTGAAACAGGCTCCAGGCTCTGAGCTGTCAGCACAGAGCCTTGACGTGGGGCTCCAACCCACGGACCGCGAGATCATGACCTGAGCGGAAGTCGGACGCTTAACCGACTGAGCCCCCAGGCGGCCCTGTACCTTAACTTTCTGACAGATGTAGAAACTATGATTTTTGTAGTTCACCGTGTTTTTTTTTCTTTTGAATTGTCCTTTCTGCTCTTAAGCCCATGAAATGATTTTCATTTTCAATATTGTATTTTTCAGTTTTAGAATTTTCATTTATTATTTTGCATTGTTAATTTTTTTGCTAAAATTCTCTATGTATTCATGCTTATTGTTCACCTTTTCCACTTAACACATGAACATATTTATAGTAGTTATTTTAAAGTTGTTGTCTGTTGTTTCTCTTTTTTTTTTTTAATTTTTTTTTTCAACGTTTATTTATTTTTGGGACAGAGAGAGACAGAGCATGAACGGGGGAGGGGTAGAGAGAGAGGGAGACACAGAATTGGAAGCAGGCTCCAGGCTCTGAGCCATCAGCCCAGAGCCCGACACGGGGCTCGAACTCCCGGACCACGAGATCGTGACCTGGCTGAAGTCGGACGCTTAACCGACTGCGCCACCCAGGCGCCCCAGTTGTCTGTTGTTTCTAATCTCTGGAATATCTTTGGGTCTGCTTCTATTGACCATTCTTTGTTTTGAAAATGGATCACCTTTTTGTGCTTCTTTGCATGTCTTGTAATTTATATTTGAGATATTGGTACAATAAGCAAACAATAGTAGAGACTGAATAAATGATATTTACCCCAATTGAAGGGTACGCTCCTTCCTGTAATCCATGATTGAACTGAGTTCTGGAAGAGGTTACAGTTTGGGTAAATTACAAGCCACCACTGGTTCCAAATAATTTGATGACCCAATTAGAATTCTCCCTCAAGTAGTACTTGGGATTTAAGCACCAATAAAAATCTTGAGATGTCTTAGGGCTTGACAGTCATGTTTTTAAGTCACCAAAAGGCTTTCTCTGCACTCTACCCCACCTTTTAGTAGTCCAGAGATCTCTCTGTCCTCCTTCTGTTCTTCAGCCTTTAGTGAGCTCTGCTATGCTTTCAGTGAAGGCTCCATGAACTTGGTGGGATTTCTTTAGACCCTGCTGTTACCTTTTTCAGCCTTTGCCCTGTATACTGGTGAAGATCTCATGAGAAAGAATTGACAGGTGGGTACAGACTCTCTCTGTATCTGGAGCTCCTCAAGGTTCTAATCTGCTATGCCAAACTATATGTGGCCTTTAAAAGTTTGGCTATTTTCTCCTTACCCTGTAAATTGCACTATGATGGACTTAACATCTTCTCCCATTTTGTTTCCTGAGATGAACATAATAGGCAATTTCTTCTCTCTTAGGAGGAGCTTATGAAGTTCTGAAATTTAGTTCCATTAATTTTTTTGTGTACTTTACCTCCCTTTTGGTTCTAAAAAAATGATATAAATTTTATAGTTCATCCTTTTTGTTGTTCTGGTTGAAGCAATAAATTCGTGACTTTTCTACATTTTGAGTGAAGAAATCTTACCTTAACCATTCTGAGTCATCTTTGGAAAGGGAATCTTTATGAAGATTTACATATAGCACGCAAAAATCTACTTAATATGGTGTCTGACATTGGTAAGGGCTTGATAAATATTAATGTCCTTTCTCCACTAAGTCGGATATCAAGGGATGCCAAGTGAAAAAAGGAACAGCTGTGTGGGTTTTGCCTGAATAGTATTTGGAAGGGGTTAAATTTGGAAGACAGAGAGGACTGATTGACAGAAAGGAATAATAAAAACTGAGTTTTTATCTGCTTCATTTATTTCTTTCAACCAATACTTATAAAAATCATTCTTATGGACTGTGCTTATGGTATAGATCATCCTTAAAGAGACTTCTAAACTAGAGATCTTGTGCTCATCTATTATTTAGTCCTATGAATGTATCCATTATATTCTACAGAAACAAAGATGGTTATTTTCACTTAGGTATTTGTTTAAAAGGAAATGGGAGATGAAGTGGGAGTTGTGGAAACATAACAGAATCTGATAAAGAGAAAACTAAACTAAGGAGCTAAACAAGCACAATGGGTGGCAAATTAAAGGGGAGGAAGACTCTCCACAATCAAGGACAGCAGACAATAGCTGACAGTGTTTGTGTCTCAAGGAAGGAAACGAATTTATAAACACCTTCTTGTTATGTACTAGAAAAGAGCTATAGATCAGTGAGGATTCACGTCAGCGGTCCACACCTGGATGGATGAATTGGCTTACTGAGAAGTGGGGGAAAGATGAAACGGGGAGGCTGCATTGTCAGTTACATCTAATCCTGCCTGCTTTCTCTTGATGGTGTGGATTTGCTCAGACCAAAAAGAGTCTTTTTGTTCAAACTGCTTTTCTCTCTCCGGGATAGCCAGATGGGTGACCCCAATAGGAAGATGAAGTAAACCTTTATGTATTAGGTTGTTGTGGAACGAAAGAATTACATGTCGGTGTGTGTGAATTTCATATCATCCAGCTTCCCCGTGAATACATGATTCACAGAAACCAAAGAAGGACAGGGAAATAAAAAAGCAAAGGAAGAAAAAATAAGAGAGTCTCGCACATTTTATTTGGGTCAGTAACAAACTAAAAGCTCAATGAATTGAAATCCTGTGGGAGTGGGATCAGGACAGAATTTATCCGTTTGCAATCTTGACCTATCAGCTATGAGGTTTCCCAGCTGCAGGCAACATCAGTCTTTGCTCTCCAGAGGCAGCAGCTGGGCTCGCATTGTCCCTTCTACAATTTCCTGCTGGATCTGGGAGCATTTGATTAAAAACAAAACCGAACAAACCTTAAAGTGCATATACTTATATGCACATATACCTTAAAGTGCATAAAGTCCAGATACTTTATTTATCCAAAAGGCACTTTTTTTTTCATGCGTGAGAGTTATGCTGTGTCATCCTGCGCTGCAGCCACTTTATATCCTTTTCCTCCTCCTTAATTTCCTGTATTCCATGGATGGAAACATTGCATCAGAAGCGTGTATCTCTGTGTAACTCGCTAAAATGGGGAATTAAGAGTCTTTTGATTGCATGATTTTCTTTGATGAATATCATACCACAAAGGCTCTTTCAATTACACATATCACTTCTAGCTAGTGTGTCTGAGGCAATCACTACTCTAAGAAGCACAAATACGTTTTGAGTGTTTAATTAATTTATAGGCCACTGACCTTGGTAGCTGTTTCATAACTTACCCTCCTCGGTCTACTTAAAACCATACTCCCCTAAACTTACCTGAATCCCAGCACATATCACATTGCATTTTAATTGGGAGATGTCAGGCTAGAGGAAAAAGTACATGGGCCTCGTTATTAACAATACCAACTCCGATACTACATGTGTGACGTTAGGCAAGTTACTCTAAGATTCATTCCCTTTACTTATTAAATAGATGTAATAATAAGCTTTCTGTTCCAAATTTTTAGGGGAAGGGAGTTAGTGTCAAGCAGAAGTAGATGGCACTACACTGGGCTGTTTTAGGATTTTTCTTTTTTATCTTGTTTCAGATTCCTTCCCATATTAATTCACTAATTTCTAAGCCTTCTTTGGGGCCAAACAGGACATCATAGTCATACTTTCTTTCCAGACAATGTAGCATATTCATCATTTCTCTGATGCATACCTTCCTTATGCTCTCAGATTGGCTCTGGTTTAAATATTTGATAATCCTCATTTATGGAATTTATAAGAGCAAAAGAGCCAACCACTTGTGAGCTGTGAGGCTTGGATGAGGGATACCTAAGAAGACATTCTGCCTTATTTCCCTATTTAGGGTTGTTGGTGGACATTAAATAACCCCTGCTGGTGGCTGTGCATACCAGAGATCCAGAGGGAAGAAGTAATAGAATTTATGAATTTCCAAATAAGCAGATAAAGAAGAATAAAACTTTGCTACCTAAGGAATGTGGTTTCTTCTTAAAGATGAAGGAAAAACAAAATGAAGCAATCACAAATTCAAAAGCCCCAAATTCCATATTTATAGAATTTGATCTACCATTTTAATGAAAGTGTCTGAAAAGTCTGCCCTATTTCCAGAGAAACTTGGTCTCTTGAGTGAACACTTAACCAATCTAATATCAACCCCTGTTTGTATGGCAGTATGGTCTGCTTTATCCATTCTGTATTTAAATAGTATGTAAAAAGTAAATGATAGTTATTAATTCAGAGAGAAAGAGTCCTTAAAGGAACCAGGATCCTAAATAAACAGTGACTACACACTTACCAATTTCATGAAGGAGAGATGGAGTGTTCAGGGGAAACAATATTGGCAAAGAAACACTCTACTATTGTCTTAAATTTAGGCCTCTATTCCTATATAGCTCTAGTTCTTCAGAGAATTCAATTTTTTCCCTATGATAGTGTAGGGACCCAACAAGTCAATGGCCTCCTGTGTCTTCCCCAAGTTCTTGCATCTCACCATCCCAACAGCAAGGAAAAAGAAATCCAGAACACACACATCAGAGAGAAAAGAAAAACATACTGACTTCAACATCTAGAGTGTACTGTCCAAGACTGCTCTCCCTAGGCTTTCCTCTACTGGGCAGTCACAAGCAATCCCAGAGCCCACCTCATTTAACCAGCTGTGACTTTGGAAAAACATCCTGTAAGTTGACAATGAAAGGAAACATACATGGTAATGGCTGGCTGGACCTTTTTCCAAGAAGTAGTGGCATTGGCCTTATTTCCATACCAGCTCCTGGGAAGAACTACATCTAATAAGAAATCTGGGGCCTTGACTTGAATCTACTTCCCCTGTGAAAAAAAAAATCTACAGTGATGTGTATTGTACATCTCCATTTTCTATTCCACATACATATTTCTAACCTTTTTTTATTTCTGTATTCTAGAAGAACAAGGAAATTTTTCTCTCGGTCACTGAACTGCCTTTCTATAGCTTCAGTTCTGCTTTTTATGACCTCAATTGTGAATTTAAATTGTCCATATTTCATCGTAAGTTTCTAACATTTTAAATTAGCCTACTTACATGTGCTTAGCAATCATTCATTAAATTCTAGATTATTTTACTGCCCTGATATTGGATCTTGGCCCACTCTAACTGTGAGATTATATAATTGTGGTAAGCAATTACTTAAAATTTAGTGATGACAAATTGATGTTACTTGTGAAAGTTACAATATCTAATTTTCAATGTATATGAGGACAAAAAGGGGTATAATAACTTATACACCTCCTTGTTACGGTATGACGTTTCTAAAGTACAAGGATACTGGATGAGATAGAAGAATATCTCCAAGAATGTAGACCTCAAAATATAAAAAATACAAAAGAGAGTGATGAGACATGGAAAATCAAATAAAGAGGTTAAATACACATTAAAAGTATTTTCAGTGAAAGACATGGGAGACATTAATCAAATAATATGAGTATTTACCACAGTTAAGAAAAACCACAAATTTTAAGATTAAAAGTATCAAGCAAGGGTGTCTGGGTGACTCAGTCAGTTATGCATCCAGCTCTTGATTTTGGCTCAGATCATGATCTCACAGTTTGTGGGATCAAGGTCTACATTGAGCTTTGCACTGACAGTGTGGAGGCTGGAGCCTGCTTGAGATTCTCTTTCTCACCCTCTCTCTCTCTGCCCCTCCCCCATACTTTCTCCCTCTCGCTCTCACTCTCTAAAAAAAAATAAATAAACAAACATTAAATTTTTTTAAATGTCAAGCAGTATAAATTAAAAAGACCTACACTTAGGCATATAATTCTAATTTTTTTCAAATCAGGAATAATGAGAAGATTCTAAAAACTTAAAAGAATAAAATCAACTACCTACAGAGAAGTGAGAAGTGGGGTTACACTTGTTTTTCAACAACAATACTAGATAATAAAAGACAATGGAACATACTTCATTGAAAAGATTTTAGAATATTAGGAAAATGAAACTTACATAAGAGTGGTCATAAAATTTCTCTACAACACCTTACTTAACTAAGCATCAGCAACAAGGAAATGTTTTCAGCTAAATTCCTAATGAAGAATTGGTTTTCCTGTTAAAAGGTGGAAAATAAAATCCTTCATTTACTTGCCAGAGAGAGTGTAGCTACATAGATAATATATGGATTGCATCTCAGCCAGATGTGACCATCACAGCATGCACTCAGAGCATAAGGGAGAAAGACAGTTACTGCTTCATAAGACCCATTACCAGTTAGGTATGAATTAAAATGTTGGTGGAAAGCAGATCTTCTCAGAGAGTTTCTGTATGAAACCC